>NC_139997.1:18219654-18417073 GCF_964263955.1 Coregonus lavaretus | reverse complement strand
ATTTTTATCCTTCGCTTGTTTGTAACAATTGCAAAGACATTGGCAACTTTGTACTTATAGTCAACTTCGTTGTGAAGTTATCGGGGCTCACAGAGAGGCATATAAACATATTCATTCTATGTTTAGTGGAGATGTGTATAACGTGAAGCAGTAGGGAAAAAACTCATCTAACGACGCACTTAGCTGTTCTACGAGTGGTCTGAGGCAGTCGGTAAATAACGAGTGTTTTCAAGTGCAACTTTAGTAAGGATGGTTTTGGGAAACAGCTCGGAGATTTAACGATGCTCCTCCGAAGGTTCTAACGATTAACTTAGCTTTAAGGCTAGAAGGGATCCAGCGTTTGTCAAATTAACGTCAGGTAGGATAACTTACGCAGCAGGTTAATAACGTAATTGTCCTAACCTGCTAGTTAAGGTTAGGAAAGGGTTAGGCTTAGATAAAAAAAAATACATCAAAAAACTTAGGACGTACAATTGGCAAAAGCTGGATCCATCTAGCCATGACCTTAAGACGTTTTTGGGAAACCGGGCCCTGAATGTTCCATATAGAAATAGAATGAATAGAGCCAACACGATTCCCTATTTCTATCTGCCAGAATCATTTGCGCTCTACACAATTCATTTCCACCTGAACGTTCCGTTTCATCATCCTTAGTTACTCTCCTAGCATTAGTCATAATAAAAGAGTGCATTAGGGCAGTTTCCCAACCTCGGTCCTCGAGTACCCCCAAGAGCACACATTTATTTTGTAGCACCAGACAAAAACACCTAATTCAACTTGTCAAGGTATGCTTGTCCGGGGCCACAACAAAAATATGTAGCCTACTTTTGGGCGTACTCGATGACCGGAGTTGGGAAACTGCATTGGGGGACAGATAGGCAAGGCTACTTACAGGAGCGAGAGAGCGAGCGTTAGCATCCAGTAGGCTATATTAGTTGTGTCACATGGACCTACATTTAAGAATCAGCATGGGAGTTCCTTGTTATTCAACATCGGTCAGATTACATATGGTTTTACAAATGGCTTGCATATGACATAATTTAAGGCAGTCAGGACTATAGTAGATATTTCTTATTTCGCAATGGACTGTTAGTGTTCTGCCATAGATTTATCTGACCATTTACTCAAGTCTGTTTAACTGTTTAGGTGAAAGATTGAAGGTTTAGACCGTCGTAAAGATAATAATAAGAGCCTATAATTTGGGCACAGCTGCGCCTGGTAGCTATTGGAGACAACTTGCCTGGCTACCTATCCATCCACATCGCTCCCGCCAACTAGCAATCGATAGAGCAGCGCAATTAAATGCAGGGTCGTCAGGCAAGGCGAGGACGAGATGCGTGAGGGTGTTGGTCTCAAGACCCGACAATTCTCAATTTGATCCTCACATATCAGAAGGAGCAAGCTAGCAATGCGTTCTCCTGAAATATCTCAATTATCAAATAAGCACCACTCTACTGCAAGCCCTTCTGGCTGGCATAAATAAGAAAATAGGGTAATAGCAGTAGTGGCAAATTGTAGCTAGAAATCAAGGTTGCAGCAGGCTACTTCAACTAGCCTACGGTGGTAGGCTATTGTTTGGTGGGATAATATGTTGTTATTCTGTCGCCAATTGTGGAAAGAGCAGATCCTAGCTGATAACCACAGCTTGAAAGGCTTCCTTCGAACGTGGTATCCCACAGCAGTGCACGCGACCGGTCAAACAATGCCCCCAACGGACGGCGAGCCATAGGCTAACTCAGTTGGTAATGGGGATGGATCATGTCTCGTATATGCCCCCTGCTTTGAGCACAACACAAGCCGCGGCAGCAGCTCGCATGACTAGCCTACTGTATTTTCCTTCAACTACCGTTCCAGCCTCCCATCCCTTCAACCACAGTCACTCGTATTGCACGGATTACAACAGTGGCATCTGCAGCGAGGTCCCTAATGCGATTGAGGCGGTGTTGTTTTCCTGTTACCTGAACAGAGCTCTCCCTTGGGCGACGTGTTCTCTCTGTTCCTCCGGGGATCCAGCGGGTCGGGTCTCGCAGTCCCGGCCGGGGCTGCTGTGATTCCTCCTCGGTCCTGCCTGAGCGACGCACCCCCTCTGATCCACTTGGAATCTCGCTCTCCCCTCTCACGCCAGGGAGGAGCTTACGAGGAGCTGCGGACTGAGCATGTGCGGTGTCGGTGTTGACTCCAAATGCACACTTAAAAACCCTACTGATTTCATCCGTGCCATTAAGATGCAATTATTCCGGTGGCTGAGGGATCCTTTGAACCCTCCATCATATTGTCTCGGGTGCTCCAAATGCAAATCTTATTACGCGGGCTAATTACGTCATGGTCTGCTCAGACTTTAAAAACATTATGCGCAAAATGTCTTCAATAGGCTATTAATGTTATCTGATATATGCAATGGATGAGTATTGATAAGAAATCAAATCGCTGAATTGAAAAATTGTTGCCTGCACTCTGCCCCACTCGCGTGGCCAAGATGTGCAACAGATAAGTATACTGTGTAAGAAGAATAACCCATGGACTGGAATAAACCCATAGAACAATGGACCGGAATAAACCCATAGAGCAATGGACCAGGGGTGCGTCCCAAATAGCACTCCTTTCTCCCGAAGAGTATACTTGTTCACTTTCCTTCATCGACTTGGAAGGAAATGACTGGTATATGGAAACTACCTCTAGCCCATGCCAACACCAATTAAATGCTTATACATTTGTGGGGAGTAGTGAATGAGAGCACACTTCAGGAGGAAAGAGACTATAAAAGGACGCATCCCGACCATAGGCTTCTTGTCCAGAGTTAGGCTATACACCATATTGCACACACAGGGGATTCGAAGGGGGTATTGCAGCAGGGGGTATTTCAGTTCACAAAGCATGGTTAATGAGTTACCAATAACTTTCCTCAATCTTTTCAAAGGACTCCATTTGCCAAATGCCTAAATAAAGAAACTTGAAATGAGCATGGCACAATTTACTTAATTCGCTCACCCACCAGGCCATACTCAACATCAGCATTCTTTACAAACTAGCTGTGACCGCGGCAGAGATTCAGCACCACTCAAGAGGACAGCAACAGAATAGGAATTCAGAAGTTTAGTGCCACACAGCAATGGACAGCGACCCATATGCTAGAAAATTAAGTTATCACCACGTTTTTTCTGCTCTGGGAAGTAGCCCAGGGTCGAAGACAACTTGATTTGACGTTCATGTTTTTTTTAATAAGGTGCTGTTTATTTCATCATCTCATTAACATATTTATGTAGACTCCTTTAGCTCTGTACTGTAGTAGTTACCATCAGAGCCATGTAGAGAGATAAGGTTATACAGTATTTGGACATTGACACTGTTTTAGCTCTGTACTCCAGCACGTGAAATGAAACGATGACTATGAGGTTAAAGTGCAGACTGTCAGCTTTAATTTAAGGGTATTTTCATCCATATCGGGTGAACCGTTTCGAAATTACAGCACTTTTTGTACATAGTCACCCCATTTAAGGGAACCAAAAGTATTTGGACAAATACATTTGCCGCTTTCTCACTCATTCACGATTCATTCATGATTATCTGCATCCACATGAATGTAGAAGTGTTTAGAAACATTCTATTCACAAAAAAAGTGACTCAAATGACACAATACATTATTTACCATTCATTTCTATTGGGTACAATATAATCTGAAACACAACCAAAACAAACTGCAAATGCATCCAACAAGTTTGTAGTCACAAGCTTGATGTAGTCATTGCGTGCCAAATATGGGACCAAATACTATACTTTCATGTAATTTCTAAATGGTTCACCCGATATGGATGAAAATACCCTCAAATTAACACGGACAGTCTGCATTTTAAAATCAGTCAAAACAGAAAAAGTGTGTCAGTGTCTCTTGTGAAAACAGTGAACAATGTGTGTGAACATTTCTGAAATATAATATATACTGTGGAGCCAGTTTCCCTGACTCAGATTAAGCCTAGTTCTGGACTAAAGTGCACTTTCAATGAAGATTCTCCATTGAGAATATTTGTTAAAAAAAATCTAGGACTAGTGTTAGTCTGGGTCTGGGAAACCAGCCCAGAATGTCCAGGAACAGCGTCACATCTGTTGTCTTAATGCCATGTTCAAATGCTAGTCGCGGCACATGTATAACTACAACCAGTTAGCAAGTCGGAAAGTTCAGAGTTTCCTAGTTCCGACTAGCACGTGAATGCAGCATTAATGCTTCGTTCGTCACCACCAGTGGTCACAAAAGAACATGGCCGACAGCTTGGCTCCGACAGTTGCCAGAGGACAGCTCGTTCTGTTGAAGAGGTCCGGCGACTAGTGTTGGCCAGGCACAAAACTTGGACTGTAGATATGGAGGAAAATGGACCTCCTACAGTTCTTCCTTCCATGTCGTTAGAGACCTAACAACAACCATCGTCACTCCAATGGTGATGGGGTGTCCATGGATGGGGCCGGGGAGGGTGTGTGGTCTGCATGGTGGTTGGTCGACAGGAAGGCGGACGCCATATTAACAGACCTTCACCATCCACGTCCCGTCTACAGACAAGGAAATGCCTCCTAGACAAAAACGATGACTGAAAACTCAGTGGGTGTGGACTCAAACTCATTTCTTTCTTGCCCTTTCATTTCCCCCACACAAACTCCTCCTTTTATACATTTCTGTAACTCTGTCATAAATTAAGTCTTTATTTCCCCACGTGACAGATCATTTATCAAAGGAAAGGTCAGCTTGGAAATATTCTTATTGTCCATCAGGCTTGAACCCCCACGATCCAAAGATGTGTTTTTCTTCTACGAGGGTCGGGCCTGGAAATATCCTATTGTCCATCAGGCCTGAAGAACCTCCGAAGTCATCACCGTTACACGTCATCACCGCAGTTACACGTCATCACCGCCGTTACGCCATGTAGATGAAGGTGTTGAGATCAGTCTCGTCGCGCTTGATGTACTTGTGCTCGATGAGCCACTCCATCTGCTCCTTGATCATCTTCTTCTGGGGCAGGAACATGTTTTTGAGGATCTCTACCAGCTCTGTCTGCAGCTGGGCGTTGGTGATCCGCTTGCGCATCTTCATGATCTGGATGATGGCCTCCTGGAAAGGGAGAGACCAGGAGAAGAGAGAGAGGGTGAATCTCAATTGTGCTGTATTTCCTTGATTCCTTGCATCCTCGCCTCCTTCTCAAAATGCATTGGAGGAGAAGAGCCAAGGGGAGAAACCGCAGATCTTCTGCCTCATTGTGCTTTGAGAAAGAGAGGAGGGAGGGAGGATGTGAGAAATCAAAAAGATCTTATTTGCAATAATGACCTTTCAATGCGAAGCCCTTATACAGTACCTGTGTTCTCAATATCCTGAGCTGGACGATTCCCTCGTTCTCCTCCTCCCTCATTCGCTCTGTGGTGAGCTGAAGCCGGCCAATTAGGTTGATCTTCCCCCTTTTTTGGACCTTGGAGTTTTTTCTGGACACACACACACACTATTTAGAGGTGGTACTAGTGGGTCTTTTTTGTGCCACTTACAAGATACAGGACAACCTTTAGAAATTCAACCTGTAAGATACAGCGCCTTCAGAAAGTATTCACACCCCTTGACTTTTTCCACATTTTGTTGTGTTACAGACAGAATTTAAAAATGATAACATTTAGATTGTGTGTCACTGGCCTACACATAATACCCAATAATGTCAAAGTGGAATTATGTTTTTAGAAATATGTATTGAGTCAATAAGTATTCAACCCCTTTGTTATGGCAAACCTAAATAAGTTCAGGAGTAAAATTGTGCTTAACAAGTCACATAATAACTTGCATGGACTCACTGTGTGGAATAATAGTGTTTATCATGATTTTTCAATGACTACCTCATCTCTGTACCCCACACATACAATTATCTGTAAGGTCCCTCAGTCGAGCAGTGAATTTTAAACACAGATTCAACCACAAAGACCAGGGACGTTTTCCAATGCCTCGCAAAGGGCACCTATTGGTAGATAGGTAAAAATAAAAAAGCAGACATTGAATATCCCTTTGAGCATGGTGAAGTTATTAATTACACTTTGGATGGTGTATCAATACACCCAGTCACTAGAAAGATACAGGCGTCCTTCCTAACTCAGTTGCTAGAGAGGAAGGAAACCGCTCAGTGATTTCACCATGACACACAAACATAAACCTGTGCTTTATAAAGGGTGGCATAAGAACTGCTTAATAAATGGCCTTATAAATCATTTGTTAGATACTACAGGACTGTTGGAGCTAGGAACACAAGCATTTCGCTACACCCGCAATAACATCTGCTAAATATGTGTATGTGACCAATACAATTTGATGAGGCCAATGGTGACTTTAATGGCTGTGATAGAAAACAGAGGATGGATAAAAAAACATTGTAGTTACTCCACAATACTAACCTAAATGAAGAGTGAAAAGAAGGAAGCCTATAGAATACAAATATTCCAAAACATGCATCCTGTTTCCAATAAGGCACTAAAGTAAAACTGCAAAAAATGTGGCAAAGCAATTCACTTTTTGTCCTGAATACCAAGTGTTATGTATGGGGCAAATCCAACACATGAAGAGAAGGTCTCTGTAATATTTTCAAGCATGGTGGTGGCTGCATCATGTTATGGGTAGGCTTGTCATCAGCAAGGCCTAAGAAGTTTTTTTTTGTTGATAAAAAAACAACAGAATAGAGCTAAGCACAGGCAAAATCCTAGAGGAAAACCTGGTTCAGTCTGCTTTCCAAAAGACACTGGGAGACAAATTCACCATTCAGCAGGACAATAACTCAAATCACAAGGCCAAATATACACTGGAGTTGCTTACCAAGATGACATTGAATGTTCCTGTGTGGCCTAGTTACAGTTTTGACTTAAAAATCAGCTTGAAAGTCTATGGCAAGAATTGAAAATGGCTGTCTAGCAATGATCAACAACCAAATTGACAGCGCTTGAAGAACTTTAAAAATAATAATGTGCAAGCATTATTGTACAATAAAGATGTGCAAAGCTCTTAGACTTAATCCATTTTGAATTCAGGCTGTAACAACAAAATGTAGAATAAGTCAAAGGGTATGAATACTTTCTGAAGGCAATGTAAGTAAAGCCAGCCCAGAGAGCCAACTCTGTGGCGTTGCGGTGGAGAGCCGGGTTGCAAACCCCAGCCGGTCACACTTACATTAGGGAACACTTACATTAGTGAGAACTCCTGATTGACATAGAAGAGGGTGCCCTCTGCAAAGTCTTTGGGCGAGCCCACCACCGGGTCGTAGGACAACACCTGCCGCTTTAGCTTGGGGAACGCTACCAGGGACTGGAGGAAAAGGAGAGAGAGAGGAAGAAGAAAAAGGGAGATTGAACTTCACTCAACTTTATAGAGCAGTGGTCACCAACCGGTCGATCGCGATCATTCCTAGTCGATCGCCAAACATTTCGGTAAAAAAGATAAAGCTTTGTGTTCCTATTTTATTTTATTAGTCTTGGGCTGTTGGCAGTAGGTGCACCCGATTCAGCTGCCCTGCGCGCAGGGTAGGCAAACTGTTGCCATTTTGAACAATTTAATGTGTCTGAAGGTACAAACTCTGCCTTCCTGGCGGGCCCAGAGTAAATCAAGTGCACTATAGGCCTACCGCTGGCCAATCGGATGGCTCAGATGATCGTGTCTGCAGTAACGTAGCATTCATAAAAGAAAGCTACAACAAAGATGATACTGAGATTTCAAAACGTTGAATACCATGATTAGAGAGAGACTGTCAATGAACACAGCAAAGTAATGCTGTTTTTATGAGTGAGTTCATGTTGAAGTTCAGCAGTGTCACTTTGTATTCAACACTTTTATAAGCCATTAAATGAGCGTTCTTCCTATTTCCACTCAGAGCTACAACATGCACTGCAGCAGTAATGAATGAGTAGGAAAGTGTATCTATAGGCTTGCGTTGTTATTATTAGTGGCTTGGGTCTTTTTTAATATCAAGGAATAATTCATTCTCTCTGTTCATAGGAATAACATGAATTTGTGCATGAGGCAGAAATAATGCGGTCCGACTCGAGTTGCCCCATCAGCTGGAAGACTGTCCCTTTTTGGTCAGTGTCAGCGGAGGAAAGGGAGAGCGGAGGGATGTTGAGAGGCGGACCCTCAGTCTGCTGCTCTCTCCCTCCGCTGAGACTGACCATCAGAAGCAGACACCATCAGCCCAGTAAAATAAAAAGCAAACTATTTAAATATATGCTCACTCAACTGTGCTTCACAAGTAATATAACAACGGATCGATTACCAGTGTGATCATATAGCCTACATCAAATTTAGAAATATAATTTTCAAAAATGGCTCGAACAACAACGCATTGGTAGCAAAGCCAATATGCAGTGATAATGTATTGGGCCTATAGTTTACTCCACAAACCTCATTGCTACAGTACTGTTTTTAATTGGTTAATGTTGCATAGGCTTACGTTGTTAAAAAAACATCTGAGCGGTAGATCTCGGCTTGCATTTTGACTCAGAAAGTGATCTTGACTCAGAAAAGGTTAGTGACCACTGTTCTAGAGTTTTCCCGTTAACACTATCAACATTTCCCTTTACTGTAGCAATTGTGATCGAATCAACGCAATATTAGCCACTTTCAATGCAACATACCGAAACAAAATGAACTATGCAAGAGACTTTGTTGTAGGCAGAACGCATCAGAGTAGGATTCTACTGCATTGACACACACTACTCAGCCCGTACTCTACAGAGACCAGTGCGGCATAAACAAATCAGAGCTGCAGTAGGCCTATATGCAAATAGACCATTGCAATATATGGATCTGTGCTATTTACTTTTAACTGGACTGTGTTTACAGCATGAGCGGTCTCACAGAATGTAGGCCTACATTAAACACTACACAGCTATTTCCATGTTAAAATGTTATGGGATGCATTTTATCCCTTGTTTTTGATGGTAGGCCACTCTGGTAGGCCTATAACATGATCAAATAGCCACAGTAGCCTACATGGCCACTTTTTAAAAACTAATTTAAAGCAAGTACAGCCTCAGTGTTCACAGTAAACGTGCGCTGGAAGTTGCACAGAATTTTCACAACGTTCAAGTTTGCGCTCAGCAGACCTGAAATTTGCTCAGTGCCCAAAATAATTAGAGGGAACATTGCTGGTGAGTATGCAGGCCATTGAAGAACTGGGACATTTTCAGCTTCCAGGAATTGTGTACAGATCCTTCCGACATGGGGCCTTGCATAATCATGCTGAAACATGAGGTGATGGCGGCGGATGAATGGCACGACAATAGGCCTCAAGATCTCGTCACTATCTCTGTGCATTCAAATTGCCATCGATAAAATGCAAATTCTGTTCGTTGTCCGTAGCTTCTGCATGCCCATACCATAACCCCACCATGGGGCACTCTTAACATCAGAAACTGCTCGCCCACATGACGCCATACAGGCCGTCTGCCCGGTACAGTTGAAACCGGTGACCTTTTATTGTATTTTTTGCCTACATCTATTTTTACCCCCAAAATTCCGTTCTCTCTGTTGAGTTTTTTCAGATTTTGCATTTCTCCCATTTTTTCTGGTTTTCCCATATTTGTATCACACTTTAAATAAAAACAACAAAATAAGATTTTCTATGTTCACAAGAATGCTTTAACCACATCAGGGGATTACTTTTGAGGTCTGGGAAAAATCTAAGAACTGTAATTCAGTGAGCATGACCTGCACTGTTTGGTTAGCGGGTTTTCTGTAGCGCAGTAAGCCACGTGATGATTATGTATTCCATATACAGTGATTCGCATTGTGGCCGCCAATGAAATGGGTGGAGTTAAAGGCCTGCAACACGCCATATTATTCAGAGCCCCATGAAATTACACAGTATACACATTCTACAGACCCTACTGAGTATTCCCTACAATACTTTTACAGCGGGGCACAGAATAGTTCTTGCTCTTCACCGGACAGATGTTGCTCTCCGGTTTTGTGATGAAACAAACGTATGTGTAGTTGAATTTATTCTGCCACTTTGTGACTTGTCTTTTTGTTGTCGCAGACTTATTGTATATCATGGTGGCCTATGAATGAATGGGTTATAGAGCAAACAACACAAATATCACAAAATGGGTAGTAAAATAGCTTTTTTACTGGTTGGCTTGCCCAGTGATTTAAGCCAATATGTACTCCATATACAGTGATTCGCATTGGGGGCATTTATGTGACCTTGGAACATGTTTTCAATACAGGTTAGACACCTTTCTACTATTAAGTGGGGGTGTTTTATTTTTTACATCTTTTGAAATTCCGTGACCCAGACTAAATGTTTTTGTGTTGCTGACGAGATGCTGATCATGTGACGAGTTGGCAAATTAAATGCCCACTTGTGGTGCCACTGGACAGCGAAAACCAACTTAACCTTTATTTATTGTAATTTAAAATGTTTGTAGTAGTTGAGTTAGATTACATACTGTAGCTACCTCAGTCGATATTTCAAATAATTAGCAAGCTCAGCTAAATAAAAATCATCCTAGATACAGCCACGTCTCATAGTCACGTCTTGAGATTTGTAAATTAAAGAGGAATATAAAAATACGAATCGAATGAAGTTTCCCATCTCCCCATTGAATGCTTTTCAACAGTCTTGAAGGAGTTCCCACATATGCTGAGCACTTGTTTTCCGCTTATCCTTCACTTTGCGGTCCAACTCATCCCAAACCATCTCAATTTGGGTTGAGGTCGGGGATTGTGGAGGCCAGGTCATCTGATGCAGCACTCCATCCCTCTCCTTGGTAAAATAGCCCTTACACAGCCTGAAGGTGTGTTGGGTCATTGTCCTGTTGAAAAACAAATGATAGTCCCACTAAGCCCAAACCAGATGGGATGGCATATAGCTGCAGATTGCTGTGGTAGCCATGCTGGTTAAGTGTGCCTTGAATTCTAAATAAATCACAGACAGTGTCACCAGCAAAGCACCCCCACACCATAACACCTCCTCCTCCATGAAATGCATTCCAGAGAATACAGAGAACGTGCAAAGCTGTCAAGGCAAAGGGTGGCTATTTGAAGAATCTCAAATATATGTTGATTTGTTTAACACTTTTTTGGTTACTACATGATTCCATATGTATTATTTCATAGTGTTGATGTCTTCACTATTACTAAAAATTAAATAAAAACCCTTGAATGAGTAGGTGTCAAAACCTTTGACTGGTACTGTATGTATTATAAATGCCCAAAGGGGTCTGACTTTAAATTAAGTACAGCGTCATGTGATAGTCTTTTTGGATGTGTTATGAATTACCGAAGGTGTCTCACTAAGTATTACAGGATACTACATAAAGTGTCAATAAATAGGTTATTAACATTCTGCTGATTTATGAAGGTTCTCATGATCCACAGGTTACTGTAGGTTGTGAGAGGTATTTAAATGGGTTGATGAACCTGCAAAGCTTGCGTTTGTGTGTCAGAACCAATATGATTTGGAGTAGTCCAACCTGAGACTACTGCACCAGGTATTCCTTTTATGTTCCCATGCTGGAGACCAGGGCTTGATTACAACCTGTTACAATGGTGCCAACATTTTGCGGCTGATCTTTCAGCGGGGGAGTGGCCCAGTACTGCACAGTATGGCTAGTTTTTATTGTGTGCGTGTTTGTGTACTGAGGAACATGCAACTTGGTTACAGAAGAAAGACACTTTCAATTTCTTTAGGTTGGGGGCTTTCATCAAGGTAAGTGTTTCTTGGTGTAACGTCGTCCCCAGGCTATTGCACACACAGCACATATAAGCCTGGGATATCAACCATTCAAAGTTGGCCTTAGTGGGAGTGACCATAGAATTCTATAGGAGTGACCTTACTGAGTAAAGTATTTGTCATTGTCACTAGTTAACACTGTCAAAAAGTCATAATTATGCCTAAACCCTCACCATTTCCATAATTTATCTTCTTCAAATTGTATTTTAAACATAACCCTAACCAGGCTCTGTCGTAGCCGGCCGCGACCGTGAGACCAATGGGGCGGCGCACAATTGGCCCAGCGTCGTCCAGGGTAGGGGAGGGAATGGCCGGCAGGGATGTAGCTCAGTTGGTAGAGCATGGCGTTTGCAACGCCAGGGTTGTGGGTTCGATTCCCATGGGGGGCCAGTATGAAAAATAAAATAATGTATGCACTCACTAACTGTAAGTCGCTCTGGATGAGAGCGTCTGCTAAATGACTAAAATGTAAAATGTTGGTCTACTAGACCTTCTGCACATTTGAGATTAGGTGTAATGTGACTAACATGACCTCACTTTAGAGCGTATGCCATTCATCAGGTCCCCCTTTATAAAGCACGTTTATGTCATACTTGACATATTGGGTTATGTCACATTTGACATTGGTCATTTTGTTAGTTATGCCACATTTATGAACCCTTTATAATGCATGACAAATGGTTATAGCACTGTAACACATTTATGTAGTGCTTATGAAGACTATAAGCTGAACGTCATTTAAAGAGGAACCGATAAGGTAAATCCATCACTGATAGACATCAATCAAAAACAGTTTTAGAAAGTACTAATGGTTATGGTTGCATGGAAACTGCAGGGCGGTTTCAGGGTGTTTGTTGCGTATCAAATTAATAAAACACTGGTTATTCCCAGGTTATCCAGAAATCCTGGTTGGAAGATTCCCGAATCAAGCGAGAATATGCATCAAATCCAGAAATCCTCCTACTAGGATTTTGGGAGAACATGGTCATTTTGAAAATGTTACAGGAATCTTGCAACCCTAGTCCTTACGATAGGTAACCCTTTGACCCCCGACCTCTACCCTTTGACACTGTGCATTACCCAGAGGGTGCGTCGGAGCTCGGCGTCAGGCAGCTCCGTGGCCAGCTTAAGGTTCTCAAAGCTGATCCTCTCCCGAGGCCTCTGGTTCCAGGCAAACAGCACAGCCAGTTGGAAGGTGGTCACCTCCAGGTCATACTGGCCCACCTCATTCTTAAAGGTGATCTGGATAGAATTACATAGAATGAATGACAGGATCTGTATGGTCTGGACAGAGAGGAGGCTGGAGGGGTGAAGGCGCAAGAGGCGATAAAATAGACTCCTGGGCTGACCCACCCCCTAGGCACTCCTGTGTTTGTGTGTGTGGGGCTTTACACTCACAATGCCATTGGACATGAGGTGGTGCCAGTGCAGTTTTCTGCCACTGTGGTTCTTTTTGTAGAAGTCCTCCACCTCTGGGATCAGGTCCTCCAGCTCGGTGGGCAGTGACACAAACACCTTCTCTGAGCTCCGCGACCACGCCCCCGCATTCAGGATCTTGATGTTGACAGAGTCCGCTGCACAAGAGGAGGGGGATTATTACATTATGTCTAATATACACACAACGGAGAAACATAATATACCAGTATAACTACTAATTCATTGTTTTACACAATATATTTGCCACATTTGATCAGTTTCTAGAATGAAAGATTCCCTGACCAAGATGGACATCATTTTTCGTCACATTGATGAAAAGCCCATGTTCATTCTAGTGTTCTATTTAATTATATAATATACACTTTCAAGTACTTGAGCTGTGCTTTTTTGGGGGTACTGGTAGTGGAGCCAGTTGAATAGTACAAACTCCAAGTGAAATTCCGAACCCAAACATTAAAGGACTGTATCAATAGAAGTTGTATTACTTTTCACTAGGTCTCATCCAGCCACGTACAACAAACATTATCCCCCAAACGTACAGGTAGACAGTTGCGATTCCTGCTTGAGCCAGAAATACCAGACCTGCCAACCTCACCAGATGGCTAAAGGAGTCATTTTGGCTGCTCATTATTTTGTATTACTCTGCCATTTTTTAAGTCATGGCCCCCTCCGTCCTTGACTTTACCTAAATAACACACTGCCGTTGTTAGAATCTAAATAACATAAACAGAACTGGAGTTATATCCAGTTTTAGGGGGGCATGTCATTTTATGAATGTTTTCCCCCATTGCCTCTCCTCCACCTGACGGTAGAGCCTGCTCCACTCCTTCTCCCAACAGTGGAAGGTGCCATGCCCAGTTGATATTCACCCCGATAATTGCCTCGAAACTGAACCCAAACTATACCGAAACTAATTTCAAACATAATTTTAAAAACAAATATGGCCAATATATAAAAGGAATGAACGATGCATAATTATGTAATCAGCAATTGTTAATGAAGAACAGGGCAGGCCATTCTATTGTGTTGGTATATTCTAATTATAATCTCAAAATGGTATGTACCCTATATCAGTCCACCAAACCCAAGCAGTCTTATCAGTCTTCTCTGGCCTTCCCTGCCTGCAGATAACCAATTTCACTGGAATGTGCCTTCAGAGCTTCAAACTAATACAATAATATACACAGCAAACACTTCCTTACTCACATGCGAACACACCTATACAACACTTGCACACAAACAAAATTCACACTCATTCTCAAAGACTTGTATTTGTGTACAACGTGGACATATTATGATGCTATTTGTTTTAAATGTTTGCATTTGATTTGACTTTTATTATGGTCCATAATATAGTTCTGCTAATGAGACATTTCCATAGTGTTTTAATTATCCTTTGTATACTTTCTAGAGTATTTGCTACCTTTTTTATATGACCCTGAATGTCAAACGTGTATATGAGTGAGAGCATGTGTAACTTACCAATGGCAAGAAGACCAAGATGCTGTGCTGCTACAAGATCTGAATTAAAACGACTCCGATGGTGGCGAAGAAATGAGTCATGACATCTGATTATTCTTCTGATTCTGAGCTTTAGCCTGAACCTACACCTCTGAGGCCGAAACTCAAAAAAGCCAGAATAGTGTACCTTGAGCAGGTGCTCACACCACCACCAAATGAAACGGTGAGACAGGAAGGGACAGCACCGTTTGGATAGAACAAGCCAGTGACAATGCTACCGTCCGATTATAATCACTGAGAGAGCAGGCCCTACATCTCAAGCAAAAAATAACACCAACGCACTCACCAGCTTTCATTGTTTATGTGAAATGGAAACACTGCCTGGGGTCTGTCTGTTTAAGAGCTGGACGCGTTAATTTCAATCCTATATGTCTGGGGAGCATTCGGTGGAAAGAGCATGTATATGGAGAGCTTCTGGTCAGACGTATGCGACAGGGTTTCCGTTAGGAACATGTGGCGCCGGACATTTGACCGGCAGCATTTTAAAATTTACCAGACATTTAAGAAATGTACTGGACCCATATGCATTGGTTGTGTAACCCGATTAGGGTGTCCACCCACGATTCACAGAAATCACATTTAGTTTATGGTAATTCATCTTAACAGAACATGCAACTCGGATGCAACAGCGTGCGTCATTCTTACCGAATTCCGATGAGCAATTTGAAGATAGAATACATAGGCGGCGCCTCCATAACGCTAGGGGAAGCTAAGCTTTCCCTAAAAGGAAATTGGCAAAATTATATAGCCTAATTAGCTTACTCCTGTCTACATAGAAATAAATAAAATAATTTTAAAAAATTGGCTACAACAGCAGAAAGCATGATTTGGCCACAGAGGATCATTAGCTTCTTAAAAAACACTCAAAGGCCAAAATTTGCATTGAACAAAAGGTGATTGAGTTATATTATTAGCCTAAATTATGACTATCCAATCTAATCATCACATTAGGAATAGTAGGCTGTGTTATACCAGTCTGCAAATGTGATGATGCATGGAATGCTTTATTATAAAAGGTGAATTTTTATGGTGAAAATTAGCTTCCTCAAACTTGAAACCCACACGCCGCCTATGTTAGAATAACTGTCCACATTTACTTTTCCTCAGCCAATAAGACGAGTAACGAACAGCAAAATCACTAGCCTATGTCAATCTACTATACCCCATAGTAGAAAAGTTGACCTATTCTATTGGTCTATTCCAAACAGACTCTGGGACAGTTGTGGGACGATAGATCCCAAATCCATCCAACCAGTAGGCCTATAGGCTACATCCAAAAAACTTTAAAAAGCAAATGAGGCTCATGCAAGAGATCAGAACGTTTAGCATAAAATGTTAATTAACCATTATATGTCTTCACATTATTAGCGGAAACACACCATTGTGAGCGGTTTCATGTGACAGATCAAAATATCTGTTAGATATTTAGAAAGAGGGGAGATCTAAATATGCAACAACAAGCATGGGTTGCAAATATGACTAGGATTATGCCTTTGGCTACTGGACAATGAAAGAAAGAGGATTTGAAAACCAATCGAACAGAGAAAAAGACTACTGGTTTCAATGGCATATGGAAGTCTTTATAAAATAATTGCCTGCACGTTTGATTGGATTTTGGCTAGTCTACTTTGAAGCAATGTAAGAGGAGCCTCATAATATGTAGTAAAACGGTCAGGTTTCAAACAATTAAATATGTTTACAAAATGCATACTGCCTCCAGCTCATTGCAAAGTGGTGTGTGATGCACTGAAGCCTGCCTATTTGTCTATGTACTTAAATGGCTAATGGGCAGCATGCTTCAATTACCTGCTGATAATTTTAAAAAATTGTAGCTATTTTTATTTTTTAATTGTGGCCATTGTTTTTGTTTTTACACGCCTTTAGAATTGTTGCACAATAATTGGGCTTATTAACGCACATTTCACTCGAACAGAAAAAAAACCCCGCTGTTTGAGCTGTATCAGCAGCTCTCGCGCTACATCGACTGGTATTTAAATACATTAAATAGGCTAAAATGCATTACTTCGCAATGGGATTTATTTTGGCCAGCAGCAATTTTGGCCAATCAGCTTTTCATACATTTTTTGCGGCCAAAAGCCAGCTATTACTGGCTAACGGAAACCCTGGTATGGGATGCCTTTTCTTTGGAGAAACCATGTCATGGAATCACTTCAGAGAGATCATGAGTTACCTCCTTTTTGATGACGAACAAGAACACGAAGCCTGGAGACAAATTCGCCATGGTATACGACGTATAAATAATGGTCTATTGTCATAGTGACAAATTATATTTCCATTATTGCTTTGTGCTGATTTTAACTATTTATCAAGCATACTTGGCGCTTATGATATTTTGGCTACTGATGTTTTCATTATTTTACCATGCGTCTTGTCTTGGTGGTTGGGGTATTTATTTAACTTCCATTTCCTGTAACCTAGTCTTAAATTATATCAAACATTGTGGAAAACACAGAAGTCTTGTGTTTGATTCTAAATGAAATTGAGGTGGTCTCAATGACAGTAACATTTTTCTAGGTTAAATTTAGGGGTAATGATAACCCAATTAATAGGTGTCTTTATGTGGATAGTTTAGTGAACATGTAAACTGGCTTCTTAATTTTGTTTGGGGAGACAATTTTGAATAATTTAATTACTGGATGCAATGTAGCAGTCCAGCTTACTTTGGGCTATTTGGAATATGAAACAACTGAACTAGGCCTATATGAGCTTGTTTCAGATCTCCATGCCTGACCTAATCCATCAAGTTAGGTCTGACTACTAGGCTGCCATTCATTCAATATGCCTTGTTGTCATTGGTGAACTGACTATCACATCATTAGCAGACTACTGTTGACATACAGCTACAGTGCATTCGTAAAGTATTCAGACCCCTTTACTTTTTTCACATTTTGTTATGTTACAGCCATTATTCTAAAATGAATTAAATAAATGTTTTCCTCAAAAATCTACACAAAATACCCCATTATGACAAAGCAAAAACAGGTTTATAGAATGTTTTGCAAAATGTATAAAATAAAATAAATCTGAAATACCTTTCCATAAGTATTCAGACCCTTTGCTATGAGACTCGAATTTGAGCTCAGGTGCATCCTGTTTCCATTTATCATTATTGAGATGTTTCTAAAACTTGATTGGAGTCCACCTGTGGTAAATTCAATTGATTGGACATGATTTGGAAAGGCATATATCTATATAAAGGTCCCACAGTTGACAGGAATTGTCCATAGAGCTACGATTGAGGATTGTGTCGAGGCACAGATCTGGGAAAGGGTACCAAAGAATGTGTGCGGCATTGAAGGTCCCCAAGAACACAGTGGCCTCCATCATTCTTAAATGGAAGAAGTTTGGAACCACCAAGACTGAGCAATCGGGGGAGAAGGGCCTTGGTCAGGGAGGTGAACAAGAACCTGATGGTCCCTCTGACAGAGCTCCAGAGTTCCTCTGTGGATATGGTAGACCCTTCCAGAAGGACAACCAACTCTGCAGCACTCTACCAATCAGACGGAAGCTACTCCTCAGTAAAAGCCACATGGACAGCCCACTTGGAGTTTCCCAAAAGGCACCTATAGAGTCTCAGACCATGAGAAACAAGATCCTCTGAAACCAAGATTGAACTCTTCGGTCTGAATGCCAAGCATCACATCGAGGAAACCTGACACCATCCCTACGGTGAAGCATGGTTGTGGCAGCATTATGCTGTGGTTATGTTTTTCAGCGGCAGGAACTGGGAGACTAGTCAGGACCGAGGGAAAGATGAATGGAGCAAAGTACAGAGAGATACTTGATGAAAACCTGCTCCAGAGCGCTCAGGGCCTCAGACTGGGGCGAAGGTTCACCTTCCAACAGGACAACGACCCTAAGCACACAGCCAAGACAATGCAGGAGTGGCTTCGGGACAAGTCTCTGAATGTCCTTGAGTGGCCCAGCCAGAGCCCAGACTTGAACCCAATTTAACATCTCTGGAGAGACCTGAAAATAGCTGTGCCGCGACGCTCCCCATCCAACCTGATAGAGCTTGAGAGGATCTGCAGAGAAGAATGGGAGAAACTCCTCATACAGGTGTGCCAAGCTTGTAGCGTCATACCCAAGAAGACTCGAGGCTGTAATTGCTGCCAAAGGTGCTTCGACAAAGTACTGAGTAAAGGGTCTGAATACTTACGTAATTGTGATCAAGTTTATTTTTAATACATTTGCACAAAAGAAACCTGTTTTTGCTTTGTCATTATGGGTGTGTGTAGATTGATGAAAAAAATAAAATGGTCTTCCTTTTTAGATTAAGGCTGTAACGTAACAAAATGTGGAAAAAGTCAAGGGGTCTGAATACCTTCCGAATGCACTGTATGTCAAGAGGACAGATCAACAAGTGATTAATTAACATAGGCCTACCAATCTTTAACAGTCTAACATAACTTTCTGTGTAGGACGGTATTAGCAGAACAACTCTCTCTGCCATGTCTGTTTCCATCCACACAGCGACGCAAACTGAACTACTGCAACACCACACGTTCCCTTGCGCTTGCACCTACTACCGTTGCGGCGATCAAAGCATGTGTTCTCGCTTAGTTGACTAAATGTTGTAGCTAACTACCTTAGTCGTAATGACGCCTTAGCTAAGGCAACAACTACAAAATAATAGTAGTTCTGTGCTTGAGTAACACATACAGTGCCTTCAGAAAGTATTCACACCCCTTGACTTTTTCCACATTTTGTTGTGTTACAAAGTGGGATTAAAATAGATTTCATTTTCATTTTTTGTCAACGATCTACACAAAATACTCTGTCGAAGTGAAAAAATATTCTAACATTTGTAAAAATAAACGAATAAAACACTAATATACTGTATCTTGATTAGATAAGTATTCAACCCCCTGAGTCACCACATGTTACAAGCATATATATTTTTTTTATTAGGTACATACAGCTACCTGGTTTACCTGATAGGGCCAGCTTGTTGTGTTTGTGACACTCTTTGAAGTTTTGGTTGAGGTCCTCGGACACCTTGATGTCCTGGAACATCCGAGCCAGCTTATTCACGTAGTCAGCCGGCATGCCTACCTCCTGCAATCAAGGGTAGGGGACATTGGTGATGTGGTATAATTTTAAGTACGTGAGGTGGATCAAATGCACACATAGGCAGTCTCTCCCATCTCCGTCTCATAAGACACTAACACGCATGCACGTACCCACCTAGGGCTGTGGCGGTCATGAAATTTGGTCAGCCAGTGATTGTCAAGCAAATAACTGCCGGTCTCACGGTAATTGACCGTTAATTAACATAAACACCTTTATAATCTCCTGGCTTCCACGCATAGCCTACAAGCCACTCATGCATACCTTTGGAACATCCATTTAATATTGCCTACACCATCACAATAAATCCATTATTTTAGACAGGTCTTAAGAAACATGATATGAAGAAAATGTAGTCTATTTCAGATTAACAGAATAGCATACTCAGAGTTGTCCTTATGTTAGGCCCTAATCTGGCTATGCCATATGGATGTGAGCTACACTAGTTCCTTTAGCAAACAAGATTTGCTTAGAAATCCATGCCATTATTTTATAGTATGAAGAATATAATTGAACATACCTGAATAAAATAGAAAGGATATTTTCTCCAAGCAATTTCAGAGGGACTGCGCACATGCGGCTATTCTGTGTTGAGCGGTTAACAAAGAAACAGGTCCTCCTATTTGCTTAAATTTAGAGTTATTTATGCAACTTTAGTTGTGATTCAAACGATATATGTATATACACACTACCGTTCAAAAGTTTGGGGTCACTTAGATCTTTCCTTGTTTTCTAAAGAAAAGCAATTTGATCAGAAATACAGTGTTGACATTGTTAATGTTGTAAATGGCTATTGTAGCTGGAAACGGCTGATTTTTAATGGAATATCTACATAGGCGTACAGAGGCCCATTATCAGCAACCGTCAGTCCTGTGTTCCAATGGCACGTTGTGTTTGCTAATCCAAGTTGATCATTTTATAAGGCTAATTGATCATGAGAAAACCCTTTTGCAATTATGTTAGCACAGCTGAAAACTGGCCTTTTTTACATTTACAATTTCACAAGCACTTGATAATATTCTCACCCGTCAGACTATTCTTAATCTGATATTTACATATAGTGGTCCTCTGTAGCTCAGCTGGTAGAGCACGGCGCTTGTAACGCCAAGGTAGTGGGTTCGATCCCCGGGACCACCCATACACAAAAAATGTATGCACGCACGACTGTAAGTCGCTTTGGATAAAAGCGTCTGCTAAATGGCATATTATTATTATTATTATTATTATATAGCTTACTAATAAATGTGTGGAATTAGTTTTGATTAGAACGGCCCACAAAAAAAGTGTCATCAGTAGCCTGCACTCGAATAGCGAATGGAGGTTACGTGCAGTTACGTTTTTAATATGCAAACATAGGCGGCGCGTCCATTAGGCTAGGGGTCCCTTTGATGCGGTGAAGTTGTCCTGTCCCCTTAGCAGAAAAACACCCCCAAAGCATAATGTTTCCACCTCCATGTTTGACGGTGGGGATGGTGTTCTTGGGGTCATAGGCAGCATTCCTCCTCCTCCAAACACGGCGAGTTGAGTTGATGCCAAAGAGCTCGATTTTGGTCTCATCTGACCACAACACTTTCACCCAGTTCTCCTCTGAATCATTCAGATGTTCATTGGCGAACTTCAGACGGCCCTGTATATGTGCTTTCTTGAGCAGGGGGACCTTGCGGGCGCTGCAGGATTTCAGTCCTTCATGGCGTAGTGTGTTACCAATTGTTTTCTTGGTGACTATGGTCCCAGCTGCCTTGAGATCATTGACAAGATCCTCCCGTGTAGTTCTGGGCTGATTCCTCACCGTTCTCATGATCATTGCAACTCCACGAGGTGAGATCTTGCATGGACCCCAGGCCGAGGGAGATTGACAGGTCTTTTGTGTTTCTTCCATTTGTGAATAATCGCACCAACTGTTGTCACCTTCTCACCAAGCTGCTTGGCGATGGTCTTGTAGCCCATTCCAGCCTTGTGTAGGTCTACAATTTTGTCCCTGACATCCCTGGAGAGCTCTTTGGTCTTGGCCATAGTGGAGAGTTTGGAATCTGATTGATTGATTGCTTCTGTGGACAGGTGTCTTTTATACAGGTAACAAGCTGAGATTAGGAGCACTCCCTTTAAGAGTGTGCTCCTAATCTCAGCTCGTTACCTGTATAAAAGACACCTGGGAGCCAGAAATCTTTCTGATTGAGAGGGGGTCAAATACTTTTTTCCCTCATTAAAATGCAAATCAATTTATAACATTTTTGACATGTGTTCTTCTGGATTTTTTTGTTGTTATTCTGTCTCTCATTGTTCAAATAAACCTACCATTAAAATTATAGACTGATCATTTCTTTGTCAGTGGGCAAATCAGCAGGGGATCAAATACTTGCCAGGTCGCAGTTGTAAATGAGAACTTGTTCTCAACTGGCTTACCTGGTTAAATAAAGGTTAAATAAAAAATAAAATAAAAAACTTGTTTCCCTCACTGTATATTATTATCCCAAATTATGACTATCCAATCTACTCATCACCTTACAAATAGTAGGCCATCTTACAAGTCTGCAAAGATTATGCATGTAATGCTTTATTATAAAAGGTGAAAATTCTTCCCCAAACTTGAAACTCACGCGCCGCCTATGTATGCCAGTTAGGCTACACCGGTTATAAAGCAGATTAATGTGCTTCATTTTAAGAATTGAGCAATAAAAATAGCAGCATGAGAAAACTGGGATCCTATTTTAAAAAGTGGTCAGTCAAAACTCTGTTTTCACACGCGATTGCGCAATGACTGGGTTTATTAGAACGCGTTTCACTAGGCTCTGTGATCTCTATCCGTTTTCCAAGGGTACTAGGCCTATAGGCTACGTTTGCAGTTATTTGGCCACTTTGTTGTGATACAAACCTTACCGAAACATATAGGCCTATGGGCTAGGCTACATGACGTGTACAACTATAATTTAGGAATAGCAATGCGCTGTTTCTTGCCTTACTGCACACGCTGGTCATCATTCACAAGTGATAGTCACCCATGAGACTATTCTTACCTTCATCTTGTCTTTACATATACTAAATAATATATACGTGTGAAATTATTTTTCATTTATCGGAACAGGGGCAAAAAAAATAAAAAATAAATTAAAATAGCGAATGGAGGACGCTCTACCCGTGGTTAATTTTCATGCCAGCCAGGTAGGCTTCACTCCTGTTGTAAAGCAAAGCAATGTGTTTAATATTAGGAAAGTTTAGAAATACATATCAATTTAGTAGGCCTAGCCTATAGAAAGCTGATGGGATACTATTTTTAAGAGGCCATCCCCCCCAAAAATTTGCTCAACATGAGCTCATGGGCTCTCATTAAGGGTTTGATTTTCGAATACATTGTCAGAGTGATTAGAGGGACAATAGATTGCTGAGTACGAGGCCATTAGCGACTGGCAATTAGCAAGTTTGGTAGGCTACTAATGACCATCAGCAGCATCAGAGCAGCCTAGTTACCGTGACTAAACAGTCACGTGGAATTTGATTGCGGTCATGACTGGTGACCGCCAGTGTGGCAGTAATACGGTCACCGTAACAGCCCTACACCCACCAACACACAGGTCGTACCCTGAGCCACTCCACCATGTTCTCCTCGACTTCGCTGTCGGCGGAGATGTCCAGAATGAGGCGTCGGGTCAGATGGGCTTTGTGGTAGCGCATGAACACGTCTTTGTTCTGCACGTACTTCAACACCAGCAACTGCAGGAGAACACACACATAGAAAGAACACCACTGTGCAATCAGGGTCGTATTATAGTAATATATTCCATTTAGCAGACGCTTTTATCCAAAGCGACTTACAGTCATGCATGCATACATTTTTCGTATGGGTGGTCCCGGGAATTGAACCCACTACCCTGGCGTTACAAGCGCCATGTTCTACCAACTGAGCTACAAAGGACCACATTCATTAGCGCACACAGTAGCAAACATTTTTGAAATGAAAAACTAAAACAAGCGTTTCTTATTGGACAAGTTCAGGTAGCCCTTCCCTGTTTCAGTCTGTTTTCTTCTATTTAGTGTCTAATGAACATGACCCAGCTTAGATTGTCCCGTCCAATGAAGAAACCTTTAAGTGTTTGCAGATCTGAAAAGAATACCTACAGGTATATACATCGTCACTCAGTACCTGCTAAACGAAGAGAGAAATACAAAGTATAAACCAACGACTACACTACAAACATAAAAAAGGGGGGGTGGGGGTTGGTGAAAGGGGTGAGCGTTGCAGAGTATATGTGAGCTGAGTTCATCGCTCATGCGCCATTTCCTTTCCTACCGCTCTGCTAAAAACCGCTCCACGCTAAAAAAAAATAATAAAATCACACTACAAATTCACAACATTCTTTAAAATCACTATTTAACCAACACCTATTTTTGTGACTACCTGGACCTACCAATTGGTTTTAAAGTATTGACAGCAAACCATATGGATTTAAATGAAAAGTATTTGAATAAACATGAAAAGGTGAATGTAAGAAGCGAACGTCACTTCAAATAGGCTACATGTCATATTAAAAACAGCATATAAACACTAAATAGGTCAGGAGACAGACAGGAAGCCTAAAAAGGAACGAAAATGAATACTTTGTTGAAGCACCTTTGGCAGCGATTACAGCCTCGAGTCTTCTTGGGTATGACGCTAAAAGCGTCTGCTAAATGGCATATTATTATTATTACTACTATTTGGGGAGTTTTTCCCATTCTTCTCTGCAGATCCTCTCAAGCTCTGTCAGGTTGGATGGGGAGCGTCGTTGCACAGCTATTTTCAGGTCTCTCCAGAGATGTTCGATCGGGTTCAAGTCCGGGCTCTGGCTGGGCCACTCAAGGACATTCAGAGACTTGTCCCAAAGCCACTCCTGCGTTGTCTTGGCTGTGTGCTTAGGGTCATTGTCCTGTTGGAAGGTGAACCTTTGCCACAGTCTGAGGTCCTGAGTGCTCTGGAGCAGGTTATAATCAAGGATCTCTCTGTACTTCGATCCGTTCATCTTTCCCCTCAATCCTGACTAGTCTCCGAGTCCCTGCTGCTGAAAAACATCCCCACAGCATGATGCTGCCACCATCATGCTTCACTGTAGGGATGGTGCCAGGTTTCCTCCAGACATGACTCTTGGCATTCAGGCCAAAGAGTTCAATCTTGGTTTCATCAGACCAGAGAATCTTGTTTCTCATGGTCTGAGAGTCCTTTAGGTGTCTTTTGGCAAACTCCAAGCGGGCTGTCATGTGCCGTTTACTGAGGAGTGGCTTCCGTCTGGCCACTACCATAAAGGCCTGATTGGTGGAGTGCTGCAGAGATGGTTGTCCTTCTGGAAGGTTCTCCCATCTCCACAGAGGAACTCTGGAGCTCTGTCAGAGTGACCATCGGGTTCTTGGTCACCTCCCTTGACCAAGGCCCTTCTCCCCCGAGTGCTCAGTTTGGCCGGGCGACCAGCTCTAGGAAGAGTCTTGGTGGTTCCAAACTTTTTCCATTTAAGAATGATGGAGGCCACTGTGTTCTTGGGGACCTTCAATGCTGCAGACATTTTTTAGTACCCTTCCCCAGATCTGTGCCTCGACACATTCCTGTCTCGAAGCTCTACCGACAATTCCTTCGACCTAATGGCTTGGTTTTTGCTCTGACATGCACTGTCAACTGTGGGACCTTATATAGACAGGCGTGTGACTTTCCAATCAATTGAATATATTACAGGTGGACTCCAATCAAGTTGTAGAAACATCTCAAGGATGATCAATGGAAACAGGATGCACCTGAGCTGAATTTCGAGTCTCATAGCAAAGGGTCTGAATACTTATGTAAATAAGGAATCCATTTTGTTTATTTTTGCCAAAAAATCTGTTTCCGCTTTGTCGGTATGGGTTATTGTGTGTAGATTGATGGGGATTTTTTTAATTTTTTTTAAATCCATTTTAGAATAAGGCTGTAACGTAACATGTGGAAAAAGGAAAGGGGTATGAATACTTTCTGAATGCAATGTAAACATTTTGTTGTATTAAATCATTATATTCTATAAATTGCGCATGTAGGCTGTGACTTAGAATTAAATACAAATTAAATGAAAAATGACTTATTAGTGCCTTTAAATTCATTTTTAGAATTCATTTTTAGAAACACGAGTTTGGCCAGTATGTGGCTTCAGGCTCATGCGATGGTGCCTGGACAGCCAGCCAGCAGCAGAGAATATCCTCTCCACACTTGCAGAGCCACTGAGGATGCTAAACACCCGTAAACATTTTTTTTTGCCTATAGGTAGTAGGCTTAAAGGTTTTTAGGCAAAATAACCCGATCAAAACGGAAAGCTATTTGAACGTGGGAATATGGCCTATTTTATAGATAATAGAATGAAAATTAACAAAACATTTAAGATATCTGATTTTTACGTTATAAACACTTTGCTACGATGACACAGTTAACTACCCACCTCGTTCCTTTCTTTTAGCATGCGCACATAGTAAGTACACCATCATACTTTTGGAATAAGTGTCTTTTCAGATTTGACAATGATTCTTTAGTTGTGGATGTTTCATGTAGCCAGCGTGTAACAACTGCCAAATCCTGCGCGTAGAACAATGGCATCCGGTCTATAACCTAACAGTTTAGCACCATACCAGCATGTGGCATCCAAGCCTTACACATAACAGTGGACTCTTCATCACCACACTCCCTCTCTTGCTCCTTATCTTGTTTAAGTCACCTTGATTTAACACCTGTGTGTTTTATCAGTTTCTTTATGAAAATATTTAACGAACTCCATGACAGTAGCTGAAGCAATGGGCTACTAGCAGCACACAAGTAGACTACAAATGCATGCTGGGGTGGGCATGCCCTGAGCTCCTGAAGTGAGCGCTACTGGAGCGAAATTGGAGCAGGCGAGAAGGCCGACGCTCCAGCCTTTAGAAATCTCACTCCAGTCAAATTGGGCTCCGCTTCTCGCGCCGCTCACGTACTCTTGAACGATGGAAAGGTGAAAGCAACATGGTAGACGCTCTCCACAGCCCAAGGCCGCTTGCACACTGATTTTGTGTCAATGTTTTTTTTATTTTTTTTTATGGGAGTCATCTGTTGCTGGATGAATGACAAGTGATGATGATTGTCTGACAAAAAAACACACAAACTGAAAATTGTTGACTTGAGATGTACTTAAAGTACAATAACAAACAATGATGTACACTTCGTCAAAAGTTTGGACCCACCTACTAATGGGCTTTTCTTTATTTAAAATGTTTTTTATATTGTGGAATAACAGAAGACATAAAAACTATGAAATAACACATAACCAAAAAAGTGTTAAATCAAAATATATTTTAAATTTGAGATTCTTCAAACAGCCACTCTTTGCCTTGATAACAGCTTTGCACACTCTTGGCATTCTCTCAACTACCTCATGAAGCTGGTTCAGAGAATGCCAAGAGTGTGCAAAGCTGTTATCAAGGCAAAGGGTGGCTATTAGAAGAATCTCAACATGACTCCATATGTGTTATTTCATAGTTGATGTCTTCACTATTATTCTACAACGTAAAAAAAAGTAAAAATAAAGAAAAACCCTTGAATTAGTAGGTGTGTCCAAACTTTTGACTGGTACTGTACATCACATACGATTTCATCCGAGTACGCCCGAGTGTGGCCGTAGCCTTAAGGAAAGCTTGCTGGAGTCATCAAATCATTACGCACACACACACACACTACTCCCATACACGTACCACTTCCTTGAGCTTGGCCTCGATCTCCTCGGATGCAAGTTTCTTGCTCAGCTGGGTTTTCCTCAGCAGCATGTCACAGTAGTTGGCCAGCAGCTCTGGACACTTGGACTCCGGCTGGGTCTTCAGCCCCACCCTGACAGACAGACCGTGCAGAGAAAGTAGAGCAGTGTCGTAAACACACACGTTCACTCATTAACTAATTAAGCAATTAAGAGTTCAGAAGTAGTGTAAAAAATTTTATTTCAAAAAGTAGTCGTGAAAAAATGAAAGATCACCCTCCTGCACCTTGTTGAATGCTCCCACAGTTTTATCAAGAGCAACGTCAATAAAACTGTAGGAGCATTCAACAGCTTGCTGGTATCCATCTTGAATTCAGTGAAGAAATGAAAGCATACAGTAGAACACAGAGCGCCTCTTACCCTTTCTGCTTCAGTGGTAGTTCCAATTTAAAAATAGTAGCGTCGTTCACAACTGCTTTGTAAGCCTAAGAAAAAACACATATTACATATAGAGTGACAACCATCAACTGCAAATACTGTGCATAAATTAATTGACAAACGCTGAAGGAACGTTGGGCTTTTATTCATTGGCAATGTTGAATCAATGTTGGAAAAACTTTGTGCTGACCTTGTCTCTGGCTGTGAGGAAGCGAGGGTCGTCCTGAAAGGCATCTTTCACCAGCTTACTGAAGCGGTTGAACAGGGTGAGAAGCTGCTCCACGTACTTCTCAGAGTCCTACACACACACGGATGCATGCACACACAGAAAAATACAAAATCAATGGAATGTTCCTGTCACCTTCTTTCAGTAAATACTATACAAAAGTAATATGCATGTATTTGACATTTCTGTTAGAGTAACATATCTGTGCATGTGTGCGTATGTGTGAGCATGTGTGAGTGAGCATGAGTGTGTGTGAGAAGCTTGTGTGTGTGTGTAGCACTCACCGAAGTGATGGTCTCGGCGGAGGCCACCATGTCGGCCAGCCCAGCAGACATGATGTGGTCCTCTAAGTCCTTCAGCATGGGCTCGATGCCACTAGGCACCTTGTCCATCAGAGAGAACATGAGATGGAGCTCTACAAGGAGGAGGAAAGCTACAGTCAAACACTGTCCATGGTAAGCTACTGCGGCTAGTGTCTATAGATTATTGTGATCTACTTCTAGATTATAGTATAGAACAAGGGGTATGCAGCAGCACTTGATGGCCAGATTTGAATAACCCGTATTTAGAGGTTGGTTTCCATTGACCGATTCTCCAGTCACCATGCTTTTTAGTTCAGGACTAGGCTTAATCTGGGTCCAGAAAACCGGCCCAACTTTACAGTCAAAGGTCTATTTCTATATCTTACTGCTATACACCAAATAAACAGACGCTCCACAAAGACACATATTGGTTAATACTGACACATACAGTGGGGGAAAAAAAGTATTTAGTCAGCCACCAATTGTGCAAGTTCTCCCACTTAAAAAGATGAGAGAGGCCTGTAATTTTCATCATAGGTACACGTCAACTATGACAGACAAATTGAGAAAAAAAATTCTCCAGAAAATCATATTGTAGGATTTTTAATGAATTTATTTGCAAATGATGGTGGAAAATAAGTATTTGGTCACCTACAAACAAGCAAGATTTCTGGCTCTCACAGACCTGTAACTTCTTCTTTAAGAGGCTCCTCTGTCCTCCACTCGTTACCTGTATTAATGGCACCTGTTTGAACTTGTTATCAGTATAAAAGACACCTGTCCACAACCTCAAACAGTCACACTCCAAACTCCACTATGGCCAAGACCAAAGAGCTGTCAAAGGACACCAGAAACAAAATTGTAGACCTGCACCAGGCTGGGAAGACTGAATCTGCAATAGGTAAGCAGCATGGTTTGAAGAAATCAACTGTGGGAGCAATTATTAGGAAATGGAAGACATACAAGACCACTGATAATCTCCCTCGATCTGGGGCTCCACGCAAGATCTCACCCCGTGGGGTCAAAATGATCACAAGAACGGTGAGCAAAAATCCCAGAACCACACGGGGGGACCTAGTGAATGACCTGCAGAGAGCTGGGACCAAAGTAACAAAGCCTACCATCAGTAACACACTACGCCGTCAGGGACTCAAATCCTGCAGTGCCAGACGTGTCCCCCTGCTTAAGCCAGTACATGTCCAGGCCCGTCTGAAGTTTGCTAGAGTGCATTTGGATGATCCAGAAGAGGATTGGGAGAATGTCATATGGTCAGATGAAACCAAAATATAACTTTTTGGTAAAAACTCAACTCGTCGTGTTTGGAGGACAAAGAATGCTGAGTTGCATCCAAAGAACACCATACCTACTGTGAAGCATGGGGTTGGAAACATCATGCTTTGGGGCTGTTTTTCTGCAAAGGGACCAGGACGACTGATCCGTGTAAAGGAAAGAATGAATGGGGCCATGTCTCGTGAGAATTTGAGTGAAAACCTCCTTCCATCAGCAAGGGCATTGAAGATGAAACGTGGCTGGGTCTTTCAGCATGACAATGATCCCAAACACACCGCCCGGGCAACGAAGGAGTGGCTTCGTAAGAAGCATTTCAAGGTCCTGGAGTGGCATAGCCAGTCTTCAGATCTCAACCCCATAGAAAATCTTTGGAGGGAGTTGAAAGTCCGTGTTGCCCAGCGACAGCCCCAAAACATCACTGCTCTAGAGGAGATCTGCATGGAGGAATGGGCCAAAATACCAGCAACAGTGTGTGAAAACCTTGTGAAGACTTACAGAAAACGTTTGACCTGTGTCATTTCCATCAAAGGGTATATAAAAGTATTGAAGAACTTTTGTTATTGACCAAATACTTATTTTCCACCATAATTTGCAAATAAATTCATTAAAAATCCTACAATGTGATTTTCTGGATATTTTTTCAGTTTCTCATTTTGTCTGTCACAGTTGACGTGTACCTATGATGAAAATTACAGGCCTCTCTCATCTTTTTAAGTGGGAGAACTTGCACAATTGGTGGCTGACTAAATACTTTTTTTCCCCACTGTAAGTAGGTAGACTCCTGGTTAAAACTATCAGGACACAAACAATACATGGTGGGTTTGTGGTCAGACACTGATGTTTAGGGGGTGATGTTGACAACATGTTGACTGACACACACGGAATGGGCAAAGGCAGCGGTTGGTTGGTTGGTTGGTTGACGTGGACAAATTGAAACAGGAAGTGGAGTGGAGGAGGCGAGGTCATTTCCTGGTTTGCAAACCTGAGCTGGCAGAGCCTTTGGTGCCGGGAACGCTCCGGCCGTACTCACTCTCTGTCTCGTTTCGCTTGATCATGCCTGGACACTCGGCCAAGATGGTCTCCTTGAAGGACGTTACCAGGGCGTTCACGCAACACTCCATCAGCTGAGGGGGGGAAACAGAAAACCATGGGTTGCTCATCTCTCACACAAATCATATTTAAAAATTCTAAGTGATTTGAGGCCTTTTTTTTATATCAGCAGTTGTCACAAAGTGGATTTACAGTAACCCGGCCTAGAACAAAGAGCAAGCAGAAGCACAATGGCAAGAAAAACCGAGAGAGGAAGAAACCTAGAGGGAAACCAGGCTCAATCATATCAATAGAAGGGTCGTTCCACATATAGATTACATTTTGCGTCCCTTTGATATCTTAAGTAGAATTTGTGCACCAATATTGAATTTTAACCCCTAGTCGATGGACGTACCCGTGTCAATCTTATTAGCATAATTTAAAGAATCCCCATCAAAATCAGTCCATTTAAGCTAGAGATGTTTTTTGCATGGGCTACGTCTCAATCCATCGCATTCGCCGATGTCGGCCTTCCACACCTGCTGTGGAAGGTGGCAGAGCTACAACAGTGTTTGTCAAACCAGGAGACATTCGGGAGAAGAAAAAAAATCTACAAAATAAATAAAAAACGACTTCTCACGGAAACATCTGTAGCGTCCGAACGGTTTAGGCTACAAACTAATATGAAAAACATGACTCTCACGAACCAGATGGTGTTCTCCGTTTAGCTCTACGACCACAACAAGTGTCACGGGACTCGTCTGAAGGTAACCCGATACCGGGTAGAAAAATGAATGGAAGTGAATAGGCCATTTCCGCATCAAAGGTATACGGGTCACTCCCCCAAAACATGTTTCCTTTTACTGTTTTTCCATGTATGAATCTTAAATTCAATGTGTTTCTATGGGCTAATAGCAGAAAGGCCAAATTCAATGTTTAATCAAATGTTTTTATATATCTATCTACAGGGGTCCTAAAAATCCTAATCAAATAGCTAAATTATCCTTGGTATGACCATCCTGGGCCCTTAGATTGTAGTGGGTGAATTTTAAAAGCCTGATATATTAAAATGAAGTGCCCCGTAATATAGACCGCATGGATAATTAAATTGATCAAATGTTTTATATTAATAAAGACTTTCTAAAAGGGCCAGAAATCTGCATTTTGACATCCCTCGTCATGATTAACGCACTTCTAGAAAGATTTTAACCCACTTAACCCCAAAACGTTTTCAACATCATTGCAACGCGAAGGCTCCCCCACTTTAAAGACAGACCGTACTACAGCCCATAGTATTCACACACAGTCATTCTGAAGATTAATATATATTTCATGTGATCAGTGATTCATTTACGTCTGTCCCTCATTTTAAGGTCAACCCTGTTACGTGAACTGAACTCTCGTTTAATATATGTATGTATGTATGTATGTATTGATTTATTTTAAGAAGCATTGAACATATAATACACCAATCATAGTGTAAAAGCACTACTCTACTCTTTTTGGCCATTGCCTGGTGTTTTGTGGTGGAAAAACTGAGCGAGTTGAGCATTAAAACACATCAACCCTGTTACCCAGATAGGCTAGAAATGTTAACAATTAAAACATTTTTGTGAAGCTTGAATTCAATTGCCCCTCCCAATAACACGCTTCCATTCCCCCTGCCACAAGGGTAATTATGGTTGATTTAAGATGAAAACCTTAACCCTGTTACTTTAATGGCACTTTCTTAGCTTTTTTTTTTTTTTTTTTACCCTCTTGAGATGGGAAAAAATGTTTTAATGAAGTTGAACCTTTTTTGTTTTATATATTTACCAACTTAAACAAAATGTGCTTTATTCGTGTAATGACCCATCAGTAAAACCGGTATAAACAGTCATATGGTTGCAGTAGCACCTCAGTTTCAAAACATTTCGTGCTCTAATGAATATGCCCCTGCTCTGAATGTGAAAGCTCCCCCACTTTAAAGACAGACCCTACTACAGCCCATAATATTCACATACACAGGTGGGGATATACAGTGAGGGAAAAAAAAGTATTTGATCCCCTGCTGATTTTGTACATTTACCCACTGACAAAGAGATGATCAGTCTATAATTTTAATGGTAGGTTTATTTGAACAGTGAGAGACAGAATAACAAAAAAAAAATCCAGAAAAACGCATGTCAAAAATGTTATAAATTGATTTGCATTTTAATGAGGGAAATAAGTATTTGACCCCTCTGCAAAACATGACTTAGTACTTGGTGGCAAAACCCTTGTTGGCAATCACAGAGGTCAGACGTTTCTTGTAGTTGGCCACCAGGTTTGCACACATCTCAGGAGGGATTTTGTCCCAATCCTCTTTGCAGATCTTCTCCAAGTCATTAAGGTTACGAGGCTGACGTTTGGCAACTCAAACCTTCAGCTCCCTCCACAGACTTTATATGGGATTAAGGTCTGGAGACTGGCTAGGCCACTCCAGGACCTTAATGTGCTTCTTCTTGAGCTACTCCTTTGTTGCCTTGGCCGTGTGTTTTGGGTCATTGTCATGCTGGAATACCCATCCACGACCCATTTTCAATGCCCTGGCTGAGGGAAGGAGGTTTTCACCCAAAATTTGACGGTACATGGCCCCGTCCATCGTCCCTTTGATGCTGTGAAGTTGTCCTGTCCCCTTAGCAGAAAAACACCCCCAAAGCATAATGTTTCCACCTCCTTGTTTGACGGTGGGGATGGTGTTCTTGGGGTCATAGGCAGCATTCCTCCTCCTCCAAACACGGCGAGTTGAGTTGATGCCAAAGAGCTCGATTCTGGTCTCTTCTGACCACAACACTTTCACCCAGTTCTCCTCTGAATCATTCAGATGTTCATTGGCAAACTTCAGACAGGCCTTTATATGTACTTTCTTGAGCAGGGGGACCTTGCAGGCGCTGCAGGATTTCAGTCCTTCATGGCGTAGTGTGTTACCAATTGTTTTCTTGGTGACTATGGTCCCAGCTGCCTTGAGATCATTGACAAGATCCTCCCGTGTAGTTCTGGGCTGATTCCTCACCGTTCTCATGATCATTGCAACTCCACGAGGTGAGATCTTGCATGGAGCCCCAGGCCGAGGGAGATTGACAGTTCTTTTGTGTTTCTTCCATTTGCGAATAATCACACCAACTGTTGTCACCTTCTCACCAAGCTGCTTGGCGATGGTCTTGTAGCCCATTCCAGCCTTGTGTAGGTCTACATTCTTGTCCCTGACATCCTTGGAGAGCTCTTTGGTCTTGGCCATGGTGGAGTTTGGAATCTGATTGATTGATTGCTTCTGTGGACAGGTGTCTTTTATACAGGTAACAAACTGAGATTAGGAGCACTCCCTTTAAGAGTGTGCTCCTAATCTCAGCTCGTTACCTGTATAAAAGACACCTGGGAGCCAGAAATCTTTCTGATTGAGAGGGGGTCAAATACTTATTTCCATCATTAAAATGCAAATCAATTTATAACATTTTTGACATGCATTTTTCTGGATTATTTTGTTGTTATTCTGTCTCTCACTGTTCAAATAAACCTACCATTAAAATTATAGACTGATTATTTCTTTGTCAGTGGGCAAACGTACAAAATCAGCAGGGGATCAAATACTTTTTTCCCCTCACTGTAGTATACTCACTGCTTGTACAGAGTTACATTCACGTCTCGTCTCCAAATAGCGCAACGCCCGTTTCTCCTCCTCTCTCAACTTGGCGTCTGCCTGTTAGAACACACAGAGACACGCACGTTGGTTCCACCTCAGATGGATAGCCTAGATAACAGACAGTCTAGAACAGGGTTCTTCAATTCCGGTCCTGGAGGGCCGAAACACTTCTGTTTTCTATTTCTACCTGGTAGTTAATTGCACTCACCTGGTGTCCCAGGTCTGAATTAGCCCCTGATTAGAAGAAGAGGATGAAAAACAGAGGTGTTTCGGCCCTCCAGGACCGGAATTGAAGAACCCTGGTCTAGAACCTGGGGCAAGTTGCTGAGAAATAGAGTTGTAAAATTCCAGTAACTTTCTCAAAATTCTCAGGTTTTCCAGAAATCCCAGTTGGAGGATTGCTGAATTTCCTGCTTATTCAAGCCAGATCCCAAATAATATTTTGTAACCCAACTGAGAAATCACAAGGGAACTGCAGAAACAGTACTTGTCCATTACCGATTGTTTTCGACCGCTGTAATCACGGAATTCCAAAACAACCCCTAGGCACTCATGTAGACCTGAAAGGACCGGATAAGTTTAAGCAGTGTGGTCATTGCTTCACCTTGCCTTCGGATAGGCTGGATGGGATTTGCACCATATGGCTTACACCAATTGTTTCAAATCTACATGAGCACCTGAGGGGTATGGACTAGGCACGTCCATTTGGAATTCAGCTTATAACTCGATGTGTGGTGTATGACCAAGGGTCCTTTTTAGGGTTGCAAAATTACAGTACGTTTACAAAACTTCCCAGGTTTTCCAGAAATCCCAGTTGGAATATTCCTGGAAAAAGGAGGGAATAAGCAGGAAGCACAGGAGTCCTCCAACTACAATTTCTAGAAAACCACCTGGGAATTTTGGAAAAGTTCCTAGTCCTACTCACGTATTTCATGTAGTTCTGGACTCCGTTCTGCTGCAGGTAGGAGGGGGCCTGTGTTCTGTAGAATCTTTCGGTGGAGTCCATGTAGGCCTTCTCAAAGTTATCTCTGTAGATCTGCAACTTGTCGTCTGGGTTTGAGCACAGGTTCACTGCAGAGGGAAGACAGGGAGGGAAGTCCCCAGGGGCCAAGTTCATTAACATGCAACGTTTTAGAAATTAGCATTTCTTAAGGGATGAGTCCAATTAGTCCCTTCCTGTTTTGGTAGGTTTTCTTCAGTTTTCTGCGATATGAACACTACCCAGGAGAATTTCAGGCATCTTTGTGGTGTGGAGTTAAGAGTAGATTTTTCTCATTCACACTACATAGCCGAATTCTAAAATTGTAGTACCTCACATTTTCACGTACATCCTGCATTGATGTCTTTAGGGGCTTCACACCAAAATTCACATTAAAGATTACTCCAATTTGGCACAGAGATTTGGTAAATCAATCCATTGGTATGGTATACATACACCAAAGATATGGCTCGTGTTCATTAGGCACCATTCTCTGACAGCTAAAGGAGACAGTAATGTTTTGCTCACCGTAGGACTCCCTGACGCCGATGACCAGCTGAGAGTCGAAGGCCTCCCCCAGGCGCTCGGCGTGCACCAGCTTCATGGCGCTGTCCTGCAGCCTGTTCTTGATGTTGGAGAAGATGGACTCGTTCCACGTGTCCAGCATGAGCTGAGGGCATAGAAAATGAAGATTAGAAGAACATTACCTTGTCCATATATCCCCAAAAAATTCAATTTATCTTTTTGCTTAATCTAGTGCCTTGCTCAAGGGTACAACAGCAGGCGATGACATGATTTGACAACAGCATCCCTCCGGTTGCTGGTTCACACACCGACATTTTGGCCCCCTCAATCTCGGGATTTGAACTGACAATCCTCCGGATGCTACCTAGTCTCTCTACATTCTACACCCCTTGCCACCCCATAGCTACAAGGTAATAGAAGTAACAGTAAAAGGAGATACAGTATATGGATACATGAGCAGGGATAGATGGAATCTATAGGCGGCAACATTTCCTCATGCCAACCGGAAATTCTCTTATATCATTACAAATACTGCTGCTGCCCTGTTAGCATGTGATCATCTGTCACATTCCCCTCCCCACTCCCATGTATTCCTCCCTATCTCCTCACCTTCCGTACGATGCTGTCCTCTACGTTAGACTTCTTGTTGCTGCCCTGTTTGCCCATGAGCGTGATCTCCAGCTGGCAGAAGGGTTTGGGAAGGATGTCGCACTGCGTGAAGAACTTCCTCCACTCCACGATGTAGGCCTTCAGCAGTGCCGTGTCGTCCTGGTGACTCAACACCCGCTGTGGGGGAGAGCGCAGGGCCCTGTTATGGACTTTATGCCGTTGGAAAAACTGGGGGTAATAGACAGTCTGCTTGGTTACTCAACACATGTAGTAGGGGGAGAGAGCAGTTGAGGGCATTGTTATGGATTATATAGCATTGAAAATATTGGTTCTCAGGGGTAGGCTAGTAGATTGCGTTGTTACTCGGTAGCCTACTGGCACAGCTAGCTTGATAGCTAGCTAGCTAGCATTAGTGGTACTCAGTGAGGGAATAGCACAGTCCATTCAATGGTAGTGAGACCTAGCAGGCCTACCTACCGCTTGTGCTTGCTTGATGAAGTCTAAGATGTCCGCCTTCAGGGCCTGGTGAATCTTGGCCGGCCCCTTGTCATCCCATAGGCATACTGCATGGACATCTCTATGGAAACCAAGAGATCGGATGAGGGGATTGGAGGAATGGGGAGGAGGGATATGTGGTTCAATCCATCTGTCAGTCTAACAGCTGAGACAGACGTTAATGGAAAACACCTGGAATTAACAGAATGACAGCCTTTTCTCTTGGGGTATAGTCTATTAAGGGATGCGAAACGTTCTGAATGTTGAAGATAGAAAAATAATGGATAGAGCTGACACCACAATTCTTTAATATATCTGACAGTAAGGCAATCTGTTCTAAACCATACATTTTTATTTGAACGTTTTGCAACAGGCTCTTGGGTCATATTCACTAGGAACCAAACGGAAGCGAACTGCCTGGACTTGTCTAATAAGAAACGCTTGTTTACAATATCCATTGCAAAACGTGGTGTGCACTAATGAATACAATCTCTGTATGACTGAGAGCACATGGACATGGACTGAGTGGCATTACTCACGAAAAGAGGTCGAACCACTGCTGCTTGGTGACTGACTCCTGACGGAGCAGCTTCAGGACGATAGGACGCATTAAATCCCACTTATCCTCAAACTGGAGGGAGCCTTTATTCTGGGTGAGGATGAGAAGGGTAGAAGTGTCACCTCTGGCTATAGGCTTCCTAGAAGTTATGACAACAACACCAGGGTGAACCTCAATTGTATTTACTTGATCCTCACATCTTCTGTCCTTGCCTCCTTCTCAAAACGCATTTGAGCAGAACATCAGAGGGGAAGAACCTCAGATGTTCTGCTCCAATGTGCTTTGAGAAGGGAGGATGTGAGAAATCAAGGACATACAATTGATATCCCAGTGGTTGCTGAATGTTTAGACACTAGGCAAGTGGGCCTATTTGAACATTAGCAGCAACACAACAGCAGTTAGACAAACCTGGTGGTTAGACAAGCCATGGCAACAGTTATCAACCGACTATCTGAAAGGTGCTTCAACCTGATTTACTAGCATCTGTTTTTCCAGATGCATAACTACATCCAACTACAGTAGGCTATCTTATGTGAGGGAGTGTTGTACGTAGTAGTAGACATGACTAGTTATATGTCCTCATCAAATATGCCTACATTGTATCACATCAGTAAAAAAACAATATTGCGCCAGTGTATCCTGATTGCGATAAATAATGTTAGCTAGGTAGCTATCTGAATGTTGCTGGCAAGTAGCTTTAGCCTACCTTTGGTGGCTCGAAAATCAAATCAGTTAGTATTTCAGTGTTTTATCAGGCATAGCTGCAGTACTGTAGCTAGCTAGCTAGTTACACTGATAGTAGAGCTAACGTTAACGCTAGCGGAAAAAAACGGGCAGACACTAAGTTAACTTAGCTAGTTACTGTAACAAGCCATCTATGTCGGCTGCCTAGCTAGCTAGCAGCTAACTAATGTGTGTTTTCATGAAAAATACGATCGTTCGTGATTAACGTTAGTTAATGAGTTACTTAACAACTCAAAGTCAACGATAGTCATGCAAAGTTAAATTATAGTGCTAGCTAACTGTTATGTAGCCAGCTATGTGTGTGTGTACTACTGGTGGTGCAGCTAGCTAGCACCAGGCTAACGAACGTCAGTGAGTAAATAGCAGTCCTTTCATTGCTAACAAGGCAAACAACAGGTCTTCATATGACCTATATTGCAAGGCCGTCTTCAGGTATGTGCGTTTAGCAATGTAGAGTAACATATCCTCAACTATGCAACAAACACTGATTAATGTAACGTTAATCAAATGTATTGAATTGAGGTCCCTCCTACCTTTAGCAAATTAGACGTCGCCATGTTCAGCATTGTGAACCTGAATTTACTCCCTCGAACAATGTCGCGATATTTACGGGGTTGTAGTTACTAAGAGGGTTTTAACAAAATCTGGAGAAAAACATGCACGCTACCTGATCGCTTATTCCAGATGTTTTATTTTTAATTTTTAGCTAGACTAAACCAAATCCATATGTGCAATTAAAATGAAAGTTGAAATAGTCTAACAATGATTAGGTATACTTATCAAAAAAGAATGTCACCCACTAAAAACGATGAAACACTGGAAAATAATTAATAATATATTGTGTGCAGTGAAATGTGTGTAAACATTCATTAAAACATTTATTTAAAAAATTCTCAAAAAATCTACTGGTGGTCTCCCCCAGTGCGCTGCGTCCGACGAAATGTTACTATTTTGGAGTCCTAGCCTCGCGCGCACTGACGCGTTCGAAAAAGCCTACCAAGTTTACCTTTGGGCAAACAGGAAAAATACAACAGGCTACCGCAGGTAAGGCTCTTTACTATGCTAAGCGAGGGTTACGGTATCATACCTAAAAGGGCATGAACGTTTATAAATATATGTTTTTTACCTTGAGAAATATGCTCAGTTCAAAAGTATGACAGAGTGTCAAAGTGTCTTAGTTGTTCAGGCCTATGCCAATAACTCATAAATATACTTGCCATTTGGTTTCTTAATGTTATAGGCTAATGGAAAAGCAGTGATGCAATTCATCTGTAGGTCTACAGTATATCGCATGATAATTCAACTTCCATCAATTCTTAATTATCAAATATCCACTTTCTGGAGCATTCACTCATAAGGACGATAGCCTACAGTATATATATATATATATATATATATATATATATATATATATATATATATATATATATATATATTATACAGTATAAGGGGAATGTATCTTATTAACTTGCTGTAATAACATGCACTGCGTAACTGTTAAACGCTATGTCTAGCCTACTGCTCACATAGTGGGCTAAATGTCAACAGTGGGTTAAACATCATGCAACAGGCGCACAGAACTGCAGGGGAGTGAAATCCTACACAAGACAAAGTTTTGAATGCTTCAAGGACGGCAAGATATCAGTTTCTCCACAATAACTTAGGCGTTGTTATCATTCCACCATGGAATATTATTTTGTTTATATATGGCCGTCTTTCTCAGGCAAGGGCAGGTCCGAACTCAGAACATCCCAGTCTCCTAAATGAGATCCTCAAACTACTTTTTTCCTCAAGTTAAAACGTTATTTGTTAACATTTTGTATCAGTTCTTATGTCTCACATATTTGATGGATGTTGCAGTCTAACTGTCATGGGTATTGTCTAAACTCTAAATATTACAACATTCGGGTGGTGATGATGAGGCGCTGAAGTGCCTTATCAAGTATCAAAACTGTCTGCATCGTTCCACTGTTGCCCGAAAGAAGTCCCTTCAGCACCACACCGCAGTTTGGTTGCCAGCGCACGTGACACGCCAGCCTCTTGGCCAATCTCAGAACAGGAGGCGGTCCTTTGGTCTTGTGGTAAAACAGGGTTAGATTGATCCATTGCTCTACTGATGCTTTTGGCCACAAGAATTATGGTATGTCTTTTGAGCTGTCGATTTAACCGTAACTTCAAATGAACGGCGATGAGAGTTTAACCTATGCAGGTAGATTAACTACCGTATTCTATTTAATTTGTCTATTTAATTTATTGTCTAGATATTTAGTATGTGGCGCGCGTGACAATACCTCGCTAGATTTGATCGTATGGTGTTACACATCATATTGTAGCGACCCGCACAGACAGCGGTGTGTTATGTGTTAGGCTAGTAGATGGTTGTGTTGTACCTACCAGTACCCAGTGTTCGCGGGGTCCGACATGTCAATCAACCTGCTATCTTCCAATCACGGGAATGCCTGGAATGTTCTGATGCCGGGCATCCTGGCGGTTGGCGGAGTGGCGTGGAGGGGGGTTGGGCAGGGGGATGGAGCATTGGAAGTTAAGACCAGGGTTAGCCTTTGTTCTCTCTTTTTTTACGTCTGGGCTTCACAAGAGAAGGTCACGATTGGCTTGTGGGTTATCTTACATTTTTATTTGGCGTGGGCTACGGCCAAACAGTAGCCTGTGTAAAGTTGGTTTAATAAACCGTCCATTCGTAAACTCAAGCCTCTGTCTGGACAGTTGTTCTTTTATGATCTAGTCAGGTCATTACATTGGTGTCAGAAGTAAAAAAAAAAAAAAACGTTGATAAAAGTTAGCCAGCTAGCTAGCTGACTTCTGTGGCTAGCTACCGGAGGTGAGAACGGGGGTTGAAGATGCTTCGAGGGAATCCGAAAGTGAAGGTGGAGGTAGGGGACGATTATGGCCAAGGAGGTGCGTGTGCATGGACGTCGGGGGTTCTGGCTGAGGAGATCGCCAGGGCATCGGAGCCCAGAGGCCGCTTGAGGGAGGATGTTAGAGTGATGGCGGCTGAAGCGGGCATGAGTGCTTCGTCCACTGTGTTTCGCGCGGATTCTGGTGGGCGGACCGAAGGGGTGACGTCGACGCGGCGGGACGAGGAATCGGGGGCTCAGAATGTAAACAAACATGGCGGCGCCCAGTTCCCGGCTGCGCCCGTATCTATTAAGACCCCGAAGTATTCCGGTAAGGCGGATTGGGAAGCATTTCATGCTCAGTTTGAACTGTTAGCTCATTGTAGGGGGTGGTCGGATGAAGAAAGGGCACTGCAGTTGGCTTTATGCCTCACGGATGAAGCTCTGGCCTGTTTGATATTGATTAGCCCCGAGGACAGACGTGATTATGGTGCTTTAGTGGGAGCACTGAGGAGGCGCTATGGACAGTGTGTACAGCCCGGGCTACTGCGCTCCAAACTGAGTAATAGACGCAGGCAGCCTGGAGAGCCTCTACGGGTGCTAGCTAATGACATTGAGAGCCTCTCTCGGCGGGCATATGCTCACATGCCCCCCTCCGTGCAGAGCGAGCTAGCACGGGACCAGTTCATACAGGCGCTCTCTCCTACGGAGCTGCGCATACAGACCCAGCTGGCTCATCCTGAGTCATTGCAGGTAGCCTTGGAGATGGCTTTAGAGAGGGAGCTGGTGTGGGCTGGGGCTTCAGCTGGGGCTTTGGTGGGGGTGCAGGGAGACAGACCCTCTGTGCGAGCTGGGGGGCAGAACAGCCCGGAGCCGGAAAAGCCTGCATGGGTGGCTGAAATGACAGAACTCATTCGTGCTGTGACGCTACAGGCGGCACGAAACACATGCCCTGGTCCCAGGGTCTGCTGGGGTTGTGGCCAGCCAGGCCATCTGCGCAGAGATTGCCCCATGTCCTCCAGAGCTCAGGGAAACGGCTCGGGGTCCGCATAGACCGGGTAGTGCGGACCCCTGGCTTTCTATCCCAACCACCATCTTCTTCAGGAGGAGCCCACCGGCACAGACGGGGAAGCAAGGCTCCACTTCCCCCAGAAGCAGACGTGGACAAGCGGATGGAGCCTGTTGTTGTGGTGGGCCGGACCTGTGTTGGGGACTTTTGTCATGTCCCTGTCACTGTGGAGGGGGTGCCCTGCTCCGCCCTGGTGGACACTGGGTCCACAGTAACCCTGGTGAGGCCAGATATTGTGCCAGGTTGGACTCAGTGTGAGCCTACAACTGTGCAGCTCCGCACAGTCACAGGTGAGCTGGCACCCATGAAAGGGAAGGGAATAATGACTCTGACAGTAGGGGGCAGGACTGTGCGTCATCCTGTGTGGGTGGCGGCGGTGCAGGACCCTTGTATCCTGGGGTTGGACTTTCTTAGGAGCACAGGCTGCCAGTTAGACCTAAATAGGGGCACACTGAGCTTCCAGGGAGGGCCGGAGGTCACCATGGCCCCTAATGTCACATTCACTCAACCCAACAAACCCTTTACTCCAACAGTTAAAGCAGCAGAGACTCATGGCTGCCCCCCCTCCCCCACATCTGTGTGTGACTTTTCCCCAGCCCCCCTGTCACCTACGGCGTTGCGTTACATTCCCCCAGCTACCTCCACGACACAGCCCTCTGTGAGCCCGGGCCGCGCCCCCCCAGCCCAGCTACCCCAGATGGGAGGGGAGGGGACACTGTCTGCAGTGAGGGAGATATGGGGGAGGAACTGTGTTGGTCTTGACCCCGAGCAGCAGGAACGGTTGTGGCAGTTGCTGTTTGAATTCAGAGACAGCTTTGCGCTGAGTGAGGAAGAGGTGGGTCAGACTCATCTGGTGCAGCATGAGATCGACACAGGTGATGCTCGACCTATCAAGATGCGTCCCCGCCGTATCCCGCTGGCACGCCAGGAGGCGGCAGACAAGGCTGTGTTGGAGATGCAGCGGGCAGACTTCATTGAGCCCTCAGACAGCCCCTGGGCGGCGCCAGTCGTCATGGTTCCGAAGAAGGGGGGCAAGCTGAGGTTCTGTGCGGACTACAGGCGGCTGAATGAGGTAACCAGAAAGGACTCATACCCCATACCACGTATCGATGAGTCGCTGGACCTGGTTAGGGGGTCCTCCTGGTTCTCCTCACTAGACCTCCGCAGTGGCTACTGGCAGGTGCCCCTCTCCCCAGAGGCCAGAGCCAAAACTGCGTTCTCCACTAACAGAGGACACTGGCAGTTTAAGGTCCTGTGCTTTGGCCTGTGCAACGCTCCAGCTACTTTTGAGCGTTTGATGGACAGGGTGCTGGATGGCATCCCCCGACAGCAGTGTCTGGTATACCTCGATGACATCCTGGTCCATGGCAGCTCCTTCCAGTCAGCCCTGGGGGCGCTACGGTGTGTGCTGGAGAGGGTGGCTGCCGCAGGTCTGAAGCTCCACCCCGAGAAGTGCCACTTCATGAGGAGAGAGGTGTCCTTCTTGGGCCACCGAGTGGGGAAGGAGGGGATCAGCACCATGGAGGACAAGGTAGCGGCTGTCAGAGACTGGCCCACCCCCACCGACCAGCGTCAGCTGAAGAGCTTCCTGGGCCTGGCCTCGTACTACAGGAGGTTTGTACGGGGCTTCTCAAGCGTTGCTGCTCCACTGAACCGCCTGCTGCCGAAGGACAAGGCTTTCACTTGGACAGTGGAGTGTGAGGAGGCGTTCAACACCCTCAAACGTGCACTGATCGAGGCCCCCGTGCTCGCCCCCCCTGACCTCACATTGCCCTTTATCCTGGACACAGACGCGAGCAATGTGGGCATGGGTGGGGTGCTGGCCCAGGTGGGGCCAGAGGGGGAGAGAGTGGTGGCGTACTTCAGCAAAACATTTGACAAACATGAGCGCCGCTACTGTGTCACCCGGCGGGAGCTCTTGGCTGTTGTGGCTTCCGTCAAACACTTCAAGTACTACCTGGGTGGTCTGCCCTTTACTGTAAGAACTGACCACTCTGCTCTCCAGTGGCTCATGTCTTTCAGAGAGCCAGAGGGGCAGGTGGCACGCTGGTTGGAGGAGCTTCAGCCGTATGACTTCACGGTGGTGCACAGGGCAGGGGCACGCCACTCCAACGCCGACGCCATGTCCCGTCGGCCCTGTACTGCAGACGGTTGCCGCCACTGTGAACGGAGAGAGGGACGGGAGAGAGAGCTGTGTGCAGAGGAGGGGGTCTGTGCCACAGTGTGTCGGGCGAGCGGGCCTGTCTGCTGTGAGCTGCAGACTGTCGACGTGGCTGAATGGGGGCAGCAGCAGGGACGGGACACAGACCTACAGCCAGTGCTGCAGTGGGTAGAGGCGCAGGTGAGGCCACCATGGGAAGAGGTGACAGCGCTCTCACTCGCGACCAAAGGGTTGTGGTCAAAGTTTGAGCGACTGCGGCTGGCTGATGGCGTGTTACAGCGGGCATGGAAGGAGTCAGCTACGGGGGAGGAGAGGTGGCAGGTGGTGGTCCCAAAAGCATTGCGGGAGGCTGTGCTCCAGAGTACTCATGGGGGGGTGGGGACTGGACACTTTGGGGTCACAAAAACACTGCGCCGCCTCCGTCAGGGCTTTTACTGGGGGCAGCACAAGAGGGATGTGGAAGACTTTTGCCGCCGCTGTGACAACTGCACAGCGAGAAAGGGCCCCCCAGGCCGCTCTCATGCTCAGCTCCAACAGTTCCCAGTGGGGGCTCCCATGGAGAGGGTGGGAGTGGATGTAGTTGGGCCGTTCCCCACCACAGACAGTGGAAACCGCTGGGTGCTCACGGCCATGGACTATTTCACAAAATGGCCCGAGGCCTATGCTCTGCCTGACCAGGAGGCAGAGACCATCGTCGACGCCCTGACAGCGGGGATGTTCAGCAGGTTTGGAGCTGCAGAGTCCATCCACAGCGACCAAGGCAGAAACTTTGAGTCCCGTGTGTTCGCCACCATGTGTGAGAGGCTGGGTATGCACAAGACCCGCACTACTCCTCTCCATCCTCAAAGTGATGGCCTTGTGGAGCGCTTCAACAAAACGCTTGGACAGCAGCTGGCCATCGTCTCTTCCAAACACCAGCGTGACTGGGACAAGCACCTGCCTATGGTCCTCATGGCATGCCGCTCCGCTGTCCAAGACTCCACCTCCTGCACGCCTGCCCTCCTCATGCTGGGGAGAGAGATCCGTACCCCTGCGGAGATGGCGTTTGGTCGGCCCCTGGATAGCCCTCATGTTTCCCCGGGGCCGGAGTATGCCCGGAGACTCCAGGACCGCCTGGAGACAGCCCACACCTTTGCCAGAGAGCAGCTGCTGAATGCAGGTGTGAGGCAGAAGAGGAACTATGACGTGCACACCCGGGGAAGGCACTTTGTGGCTGGGGAGCTGGTCTGGGTCTACAGCCCGCTAAGGAAAAAAGGCAGATGCCCCAAGTTGGACAGTCACTGGGTGGGACCCTGCAGTGTCCTGGAGAGGGTAGGGGAGGTTGTTTACCGGGTGCAGCTTCCTCCCAGGGGGAGAAAGGTGACACTGCACCGGGACAGGTTAGCCCCATATAGAGGGGCCTCTTCTCCCCAAACCCCAGGAACCCCCACAACTCCCCTCTCTGGCAATGACATTCTCCAGGCACCCACCCCCAGGTGCCGCAGACAAGGCTCCAGACAGCCCACTCCCCCTGTGTCACCGCGTGGTTCCCCAGAGCCACGGACTGTATTACCCGTTCCCGCTTCCTTGTCCCCCATGTCCTTGCCTTCATCCCCTGGTTCCCAGAGGGGCGCACTGCGGCCATCACAGCCACGCAGGCAAAGGAGACCTCCGGGTCGCTTCAGAGACTTTGTTTGTTCCCTCGGGGACGAGGGACTTTGTGGTGGGGGGGCTGTGTAGCGACCCGCACAGACAGCGGTGTGTTATGTGTTAGGCTAGTAGATGGTTGTGTTGTACCTACCAGTACCCAGTGTTCGCGGGGTCCGACATGTCAATCAACCTGCTATCTTCCAATCACGGGAATGCCTGGAATGTTCTGATGCCGGGCATCCTGGCGGTTGGCGGAGTGGCGTGGAGGGGGGTTGGGCAGGGGGATGGAGCATTGGAAGTTAAGACCAGGGTTAGCCTTTGTTCTCTCTTTTTTTACGTCTGGGCTTCACAAGAGAAGGTCACGATTGGCTTGTGGGTTATCTTACATTTTTATTTGGCGTGGGCTACGGCCAAACAGTAGCCTGTGTAAAGTTGGTTTAATAAACCGTCCATTCGTAAACTCAAGCCTCTGTCTGGACAGTTGTTCTTTTATGATCTAGTCAGGTCATTACAATATGATTGTCATTTTGTATCATTGTAGTCACATTACATTTGTAGCCTAAAATGTTGTAGCAGTGGCTACATTTCTGAGGTCAGTTTGAGGGCATGTCGGCAGAAAGCCTTAGTAGATTGTGTGTTTTCCGTATCCTACTTCATTTGGCCACGTGTTTTAATAGTATTCTACTTCATTTGGCCACGTGTTTTAATAGGAAGGTGTGACCGTAGCTAGGTTTCCATCCAATTTGCAACAGATTTTCATGTGGATGTTCTAAAATCTGCACAAAACAATATGCACATTTTCCCACCAGATATGTTTCCATCAAACGGACTTTTACGGATAAAAGGATGTGCGTGATGACGTAGTACACATACAAATAACTTTTGCCATTACATTTCCATGTACCGAATAAAAAGTTAAATGGGTTTCCATCGCATTTTCAACTTTACTGATGGTTTTGTCCACCACCCTGTGAAGTTCATCAATTTATTTCATCTGTAGCCTAATAAACTGCATGTTTTCCCGGGCCGTAGTGGAGGACCACACAACATATCGCGTGACTAAATTTACTTCGATATGATCGTTATAATATCCATATTTGCGCATAAAGGCGTTTCCACCGCCATTTCTTGAAGATTACATTTTACCGAAAAGATCCCACCACGTCGAACGAACAAATTGTCTGTTGGCATGTATACAATTTTACCGGCATTTCATGTTTCCATCAGCCCGATCGTGACTTTTTTCATGCTTCAGGTAATTCATTCGCATGAAATGGTTGGATGGAAACGTGGTCAACACATTTTGACAGGACGTTTAGGAATGTTTCAAATTTTGACAGCTCGTTGGGTAAAAATCCTATGTTTGCTGTTTTTAGTTTAATTAAATGTTTCTCCTCTACAAAGGAGCAATTGCACACCATGCACAATAGCATTTGTGTTGTTGCCGTCCACAAATCTATATGTTTTCCATTTATAAAATGCATTCAAATCAGATTTCAAAATCTGATTTGGGCTATTGAAACCAGCGAGTTCCACTCACTTTGTCACACAACCAGGGGCTACTGTATGAAATGTCTTCCTTGATTAAAAACATTGCTTAAAGGGCTGGGAATAGTTGAGAGCAGTAGGCTATAAAAGTGTAGGCCTAATCTACTTTTCAAAAACTACTAATCTGACATGAAAAAGATTGACACATAATTAGCAGTGTTACCTTCCTTGGAGTGCAGAGTGCCTAGTTGAGCACCATATAATGAGGCCTAAATTCCAGGGGAGATTACTGCACACTGATTGTCTGGGTCTTTGATGCAGACATTGTTAATAAAACTGTGTTCAGTAGTAATTATGAACCTGATCATTATTCTTGGCTCCTCTCTCTCTGTTCCCCCCCCCCCCCCCCCCCTCTCTTTCCCATCTCTCTCTCCTTCCCTCTATATCTCTGTTTCACCTCCCCCTCTCTGTCCTGGTGGGGTTCTCAGGGATACATCAGAAGGAAATGGAGGGTTCTGAGCCTGCAGAGAGCTCTGACTGTGGACGTGGAAGGAGCTGTTGGACGGCCTGTGCCAGGCTGCGCAGCTACGAGCTGAAGGGCGTCTTCACGTGGTGAGCACAAAAAGATAAACAACGCACAGACAATGCAGACACAACAGACAACACACAGACACAAAAATGGGCTGGACATATATTATTCTACATACATTTAAGTGATTTATTGATTGATGTTAACATGACCTTGGCAGGCGTCTACTGAAGACCATCGCCATGGGCCAGGCCCTGTCCATGCTGATTTGCGGCACGGCAGTCAGCTGCCAGTACCTGGCGGAAGCGGGTGTGGAGACGCCCATGCTCCAGAGCTTCCTCAACTACGTCCTGCTGCTGCTCACCTACACTGCCTCGCTCAGCCTCAGAAAAGGTCAGAGGCCGCCGCCCTGAATTGTACACACGCTAATGCTAAACAGAGTACATTGACTTACATTTGTTTTTTGTCCGAAAATGCTAATATTAGTGAGAATCATCACCTTCCTCATTATTTGCAGGGGCCTTGTTGGAATATTTTAGAACTGCATCCTTCCTACAGTTGATTCCTTGAGGATATCATATTTTATACATCATTTGAAAGGTGAAAGCAATGTTACGCCACCCATTACTTTCACCAATCCAACCAATTAAGATCAGTGATTACTTCAAGGAAGGGAGGATGGAACGAAGGATGCAGGATGGAAGTATTCAAACAGGCCCTGGTCTGCCTGCCCATACACTAGCAGTAGAGTTTGTGAAGCCACACAGTTCCGAATCTAATTGGTGATATTTAGGAATCCTACCTACTGTGATAGAAAGAGTGTTTCATCAGGATTATTATATGGGTTGTGTTTATTACGGCACGCAAGGGAAATGAAAATGAGTGTTTTTAAGTCCTGGTAGTCTTTTCATGTTTCAGACCGCTTTTGTCCGTTTGGTGCCTAATGAACAGAGACTAAAACAACAGTGCTGCTAACTCATAAAATATGACGTGTTTTGTCTCACTCTGGATTCTCGCTTTGCTGTTTCAACAGGTGATGGGAATATATTACAGATTTTAAAAACAAAATGGTGGCGGTATTTACTGATGGGACTGACGGACGTGGAGGCAAACTACACAGTGGTGAAGGCATACCAGTTTACAACGTTGACCAGCATACAGGTAAGAAATTACTAATACCATTGCATACTGTGTTATTTGGGTGAAGAATGACTCACTAATGGATGTATCTAGGACCTAGGTGATACATTGAGTCACCTGTTTTTCCAGGTGTGCAACAAATGAATATAAAAGTGCCTTTAGGGCTGGGAGGTATACCGTATTTTACAATGTACCCCAGTGGAGGCTGGTGGGGGGAGCTATAGGAGGACAGGCTCATTGTAATGGCTGGAATGGAATTAATGGAAAGGGATCAAACATGGAAAGCACACGTTCAACTAATTCCATTCCAGCCATTACAATGAGCCCGTCCTCCTATAGCTCCTCCCACCAGACTCCACTGATGTACCGATATTGATGCACGGACCGGTTTGGGTTTTTACTTTACCTTCTATAACGGTATTTTTATGTTTGGTTTGTTAAATGTGATATGCTGTGTGTAACCTCCATTTTTATAGTTTACATGCTACTTGAGTCATCCCTCTCCGCTCTCTCTCTCCATGCCGCTTTCCATACAGACCTAGCCCCACCCCCTGTCACTTATGGAGCGCATTTTGTTGTTGCGTGACCATGGGAAACTTGCGTTCATTCAACAATATTGTTTCCACTTTGTTTCTTAATAATTACACTATTAGTTTGTTTCTTACATCTGCAAACAGCTTGCTAATTGGCTTTTCTTAGTAAGTTTTAGCTAAGTCGTGTTAGCCGCTAATGCTAATCGCTGGTTAGTTGGCTAGCTAGCTAGCTATTAAATGTACTGAGTCAGAGCAAACATACCTAGCTAATATAACCTGATACCACTGATGGTGTAGGCCTAAGTCAGCATGTTTGTGCAACAGTATCTTCTAAATCAGAGGAATAGGCTAAGCATGAATATGTTGGCTACATGAAGAAACATTTCATGTAGCCTAAGATTATAGGGTCCCCTAGGAAACACTGACCGACACTTTGGTTCCTACCCTGTCACAATAACGCCTCCCTGGCATTTTCATTCGTTGACATGTCAAACAACACTGAATTCAAAGTGCCCACTATTATTTATTCTAAACTATAGAATTAGAATAAACATTATATTTCCAAGATTCCAACAGTTCACCCAAGTGTTTTGATCTAAATCGCAAGTCAAATTGCAATTGCAACATTTGGTTAAAAATAAGGCCTAGATTTTTTTCCCATATCCTGCAGCCCTACACGGCTGTGTGGAAATTATCTAAGATGAGTGCAGGAAATGTAGAAATTGTATGAAAATGCAGGAAGTTGAATTGAACAGTATAAAACAATCAGAATGGAGAAAGACCCATTGAAATCACTTTGAATGTATGTGTTGCCACCCTAGGGTCATGCATTACTCATAAAGCAAATGTAGAACTTTTATTATTCAAAATAATCAAAACCATCATACCGTCAAATTAGAAAAATATAGTGATATCTCCCAGCCCTAAGTGCCTTTCAGTTGCCTTGTATGCAATCAGCATTTTACACCTGAAAAATACTATATGTGGTTCTGGTTGCAGCTGCTGGACTGCTTTGTGATCCCGGTGCTGATGGTGCTCTCCTGGTTCTTCCTGAAGACGCGCTACCGCCTGGTGCACTTTGTGGCTGTTGCCGTTTGTCTGCTGGGGGTGGGTGCCATGGTGGGGGCTGACCTACTGGCTGGGAGAAACCAGGGATCCAGTAAGAACACTACTCGTGATATTTAAGCAATAAGGCCTGAGGAGATTTGGTATATGACCAATATACCACAGCTAAGGGCTGTTCTTATGGACAACGCAACGCGGAGTGCCTGGATACAGCCCCTTAGCCGTGGTATATTGGTCATATACCAATAAGGCCCTAGGAGGTGTGGTATATGACCAATATACCACAACTAAGGGGCTGTATCCAGGCACTCTGTGTTGCGTCGTGCTTAAGAACAGCCCTTAGCCGTGGTATATTGGACATATACCACACCCCCTCGGGCCTTATTGCTTTATTTATACCTCGGCTTTCAGCCAATCATCCAGGACCCAAACTACCTGCTTTATAAGTAAGGGATAATGGACGACGCAGCGGGATGAGGCGAAGCCGAGATCATTTTTCCAAGGTAATGTACAGAACTGAGGCGTTTATCCAGCTTATACCACAGTTGCCAAATAAAACAATACTAAAGTACACATTTACTGGTAGAAATAACATTGGTATTTTCATAAGCGAATTCATAATTTCTCATCTTTTGGTTGCTAGAGACACAACCCAGTCATTCGTTCGATTAGTTCAATATTTACAGGTCTCTAGCAACCGCCTCGTCATGCTGTGTCGTCCATTATTTCCAAGTTATGCCATGGCATTGTTGAATACTCATTTCTGATCGTCTTGAAGGGCATTTTAGAGCGTGCATTATTACCCTATAACACACGGTATATCAGCATGTTAGAATTCATGGCTATAATTCATTCTTACATGTTCTATGTTTGAGTTGCTTTTGAAAGCGAAAGTTGAATTTGCATTGTTGAATTCGATTTTCATAATAGCAAGCTAGGACTGATGGTTTGGTTAGCTAACTAGCAAGTCTTTGTTTGGTTACCAAGGCAATTACTGTAGCTATCTAGTAAACTTGCTAGCTACTTCAGTGGATGTTGAACACATTTCTACCTGCAAATTAACACATTTCTAGCATCAAATGTGATAAACGCTATAATGACCGATAAACGCCAACCTTCTGTAAAATACGTAAGGGATAATCAACTCGGGGCTCTATGCGTTCTCTGGAATATAATGAATGACGTGGAAGGTTAGTTCCACGCGTCGTGTAGGGCTTACTTCATTATAAACGTTGGCGTTTATCGGTCGTCACTAGTTACCACACCCACAAAGTCATAAACCCAGCCTATTTCTACTATTTCTCTTCTTAAAAATCTGATTTTAAACCTAACCTTAACCACACTGCTAACCTTATGCCTAACTCTTAACATTACATTAAGACCAAAAAGCACATTTTTGTTTTCATGAACTTTTACGATATAGTCATTTTGACTTTGTGGCTGTGGTAACTAGGGAAAACTGCGTTTATCCCTTACATATTATATATTTTATTATTGTCAGGACCTACAGGAATATATATTATATACACCCTGAGGGGGGAGTGTCTGCTGGGAGTGTGGGCCATGGTGTGGGGGCCGACCTACTGGCTGGGAGACCAGGGATCCAGTGAAAACACTATTTATTGTTAAAACACTTTGGGCCTGTTTTCCAGACACCGATTTAAGTTTATTATCTTGGACTAAGAAGCACTTTCAATGGGGAATCTCCAATAAATATGCTTTATAGTCTAGGACAAGGCTTTTGTCCACTTCCTTTGATGTAGAAGACATACATTTTTATACTTAGTCAGGCATATCCATAGAGGAATAACAGCTTTAAATGTACCTCAGTGCCTTTTCTTGGGACATAAACAGTTCCATACAGTCTGATCTGGAGAGGCCTTAGGTTTCACTGCACGGGCAAAGAGAAACAGGCATTATTAATCTCTCATCATAAACCCTTAGAGCTGATTCCTCATATTGTGAGCTCTGCAAATTGCTGTAACTAACATGTCAAGGACAGTTTGCCTAAAATAACATTACTGTCTTTTCTCTCTCCTTCTCTCCCACCTTATATTTTATCTCATACTCTCCCTCTTCTCTCTCTCCCTCCCTTCATCCCTCTCTCTTTCCCTCCTTCCCTCCCTCCTTCTAGCCAGTGATGTGTTGCTGGGGGATGGTCTGGTGCTGGTGAGTGCTGCACTGTATGCGGTGTCTAATGTTTGTCAGGAGTACACGGTGAAGAACCTGAGCCGCGGGGAGTTCCTGGGTATGATGGGCCTGTTCGGCACCCTGATCAGCGGCATACAGCTGTAAGACACCCCCTCTCCTCTCTCCAGGGTTGAACCGGTTCAAAGACAGTCTTTCCTGCCTTTCTCCCCCTCAGTATTAAAGGGATAGTTCACTTTTAGAAATGTAAGCTTACTTAGCTTTCCTTTAGTTTTAGGCCAAGATTCAATCTGAACGCAGGTTGTCGACAATGCTGCTTTTAAAGGCAATGTTACCGTGTTCACTGAGAATGCATTCACGGTAAACGCTGCAGATGTCGGCTCAATTGGAAATTGTCGCACGATCAGATTGAGTCCCGGCACTAGCCTATCTTCAAAAAGCAAACTATCCCTTTAACTTTTTGTTTGGTGCACTACATCAGTAAGTACATATTGTATTTATTATGGTACTTTTCCCCCCACATCATCCAAATATCACATTTTCATCACTTGACCAGTTATTTGAGGTAAAATCTACCCATCAGAATTTGCTGGAAGGTGCTTTGTAAGTCTGTCGACCGACGCAGTTCCTGTTTGCAATCTTACCTTCTGTTGTCCTGTGTTGCAGAGCCATATTGGAAACCAGTGCAGTAGCAGCTATTAAATGGAACTGGAATATTAGTAAGAATTAATTTTCTCCCCATATTTGTTAACCCCCTAATTCAATTGTCAGTCATATACAGTCAGGTCCATAATTATTGGCAACCCTGATAAAGATTAGCAAAAAATACTATAACATAAATAATACAAATCTATATTGTATTATCCCAAAAATGTGGAAATTATATTATTTTATACTAATACAATTGCTCAGAGAAATACATTTTGTTTAACAAGTATACAACAAATCTCAAAGATGGGGGTTAAGGTTATTGGCACCCCTGTTTTCAATACTCAACCACCCTCCCCTTGCAAAAATAATGACAGACTTTTTCTCAAATGTTTTATGAGATTGGAGAACACATTGGGAAGGATCTTAGACTATTAACATCCCATTGTGCTTAGGGTCATGTATACAATTGCTGGGCAGGCCATTATTTTGGTTACCTTGACTATGCCCCCATCCACAGGGCACGAGTGGTCACTGAATGATTTGATTAGCATGAAAACGATGTATGCCATGGTCGTCTCAGTCACCAGATCTCAACCCAATTGAACACTTATGGGAGAATCTGGAGCAGAGCCTGAGACGTCATTTTCCACCACCATCAACAAAACACCAAATGATGGAGTTTCTCGTGGAAGAATGATGTTGCATCCCTCCAATATAGTTGCAGACACTTGTAGAATCTATGCCAAGGTGCATTGAAGCGGTTCTGGCTAGTGGTGGCCCAACGCCCTATTAAGACATTTTATGTTGGTGTTTATTTTTGGCAGTTACCTGTACATGCTCTGTGTAGAGCTCTTTTGCTCTGCAATAGTTTTCCAGAAAGTGCTTTGTTTGAAAACGTCCCCTTGTAGTCCAGTAGAATTCCCCTCTGAGATTCTGGGCCTTGTTCAGTAGGGCACATATTGCAAAACGTTTTGAAATGGAAAACAACTATTTGAATTTCTTATTGAAGAAGTCCAGGAAGTACTTCCCCATTTCAATCTGTTTCAAATGTTTTCTCCTCTTTGGTGCTTTACAGGACACAACGTAGCAAAACGCTTTGAAAAGGAAAACCCCAAATAAGCGTTTCATTATTGGACAAGACAAGTCCAGACAGTCCCTCCCCACTTCACTTAGTTTCAGACCATTTTCTTCCATTTGGTGCCTAATGAACACATTTGGTGTTTCCCTCCTCAGTCGTACTGTTTGCGGCCTACACGTTCTGCATGTATGCCCTGTACAGTTTCATGCCCCTGGTGGTCAAGATGACCAGCGCCACGGCGGTCAACCTCTCCCTGCTCACCGCTGACCTCTTCAGCCTCTTCTGTGGCATCTTCCTTTTCCACTTTGTCGTGAGTTAAATAAACTATTTTCCTATGGGTGTGCTCTTGAGCCAGAGGGGGTGCCCAAAATGGACAAAAATGTTATCCAGAAATGACCTTATTGGACAGAAAGGGGCCCATGCGCAAAAGCATATATTGTAAGCCTAAGGTGGATGCTGTTGTTTAATGAGAAGGCTTCCATGGTTTGATTAGATAAAAAATGTATTAACATTGTTGTATATGAAACATACAGCCAACTCTCAAGCCAATCTTTGAGGTAAATACTAACTTCAATATTGTTTAACTAGCGCCTTCTCACAAATGTGTTACTTCTCACAAATGAGTTATACAGAGAAACTATAGCCACTGATCCAGGGTCTGTGAAATGGATTTGACCTTCTATCAAAACGTCAACCTCTGCCCTACTCTCCACAGTTCTCAGGCCTGTACATTGTGTCGTTCGTGGTGATCACTGTGGGCTTTGTCATGTTCAATGCCGTGCCCACCTACGCGCCCGTGCCCGAGTCGGACTCCGCTGGCGAGGAGTTTGACGACCCTGCTGCCTTTGTTGAGGGAGAAAAAGACCACCAGAAAGGAGAGACCACCACAGACCTGCTCCAAGAGGGAGTAGAGTGGAGGGGGACAGAAGAGGGGATGGAGACAAGCAACAGGCGTTGTGCAGTGACATACGTTACAGAGGAACACAGCACGAAGATGTAGCCCACTGGACTAGGTTTAAGTTATTCTTTCAACAACTGTACATAAATGGTTGGGTTCTCTGTAGTTGGGTAGGTGTATAGAAGCCTAGGTGCTGCCAAGTACCCTGGTGCACCAGACTACATGGTACAAAGCAAGCTACCAGCTACTGTGTACCCAACAATATGGCTCATTAGATTGCTTTATTAGGCAAGCTACCATACAACCTCAATATTTTTCTGCTGTTGGGTTGACATTGGTTAAATTTTTTTTTTTTATTATATTTTATCAAAGACATACATTGTGTTCTGCCTCCTTTTTAAACTAATCAGTGTATGGTGTGTTGATTACTATATTTCTCCCCCCATGAAGACAATGTATTTGTGCAAAGCACATTCAAAAAGACAGTTCCTCCAAACAGCATTTATTTGTGCGATTCCAGGCTGCTATAGCCTACTAATACATAGTTGTCACACTGTCTTTTTTGTTATTTCGTTACAGCAGGTCTTCTGAAAAGTGCTTATAGGTAAAGGAAACATTTGTGTCTTCTAAAAATATGCCTTTGCAGAAGTGTTTTTTTATATATTGATGATAATAAAGTTGTATATTCTCTTGTTTCTGGTTACATCTGTCATGGCTCTTCTTTTCTATGTGGATGTTGTGTTGTCATTATTGTGCTAGATCCCTCAGTGACTGTGTCAGTGTCTGTCATATTCAGACAAACATTGAATGGGCAATGCTGCAAAAACAAATTATTGCATTATGGTTACACACATTTCATTAAAATCTTGATTCTTAGTCTTGGTTATGGTTGTCGGGTCAACCACATATTTCCAGTTTATGGATACGGCCTAGAGAACAAATCAGAATTAATAATAGGCTGTAATTAGAGAGAACGTGCATCATAGACAATTCGAAATCTTAGCTTGGACATTGGAGGGAAGGTTACATCAGACAAGTCCATGGTTGCAGACAGTCTGAATAGCTATTTTACAACTATAGCTAATACATTAGTTAGCAAGTTACCTTGTCAATCAGGTTGCTACGGGGAGAGTCATGTCCAGCAGTTTTACTCACAGCAGGGGATTCAAGTAGATGCTTTTTCATTTGAAAAGGTTTCTGAGTCAACTGTGCTAAAGAAGCTGAAAGAACTTGACCATTCCAAAGCAACTGGCCTTGATAACATTCCTGCCAGGTTTCTAAGGGCTGCAGCGGTAATTATCACCCCCTGTGTAACTCACATTGTAAATCTGTCTATTGAACTAGGGTGTTTTCCCAGTGAACTAAAACTTGCAAGGGTCATTCCTTTATATGAAAAAGGAAACAAGTTAGATCATGGAAACTATCGGCCCGTCTCAATCCTGTGTGTTTTATCGAAGGTCATGGAAACTATCGGCCCGTCTCAATCCTGTGTTTTATCGAAGGTCATGGAAACTATCGGCCCGTCTCAATCCTGTGTTTTATCAAAGGTCATGGAAAGGATTATGTTCAAGCAGATTGACAGTTATATTTCTTTACATAACCTATTCTATGAGCTCCAATCTGGCTTTAGGAAATCCCATTCCACCGACACTTGCCTACTAAACTCAGCAAAAAAAAGAAACATCCCTTTTTCAGGACCCTGTCTTTCAAAGATAATTAGTAGAAATCCAAATAATTTCACAGATCTTCATCGTAAAGGGTTTAAACACCGTTTCCCAAGCTTGTTCAATGAACCATGAACATGCACCTGTGGAACAGTCGTTAAGACACTAACAGCTTACAGACCGTAGGCAAATAAGGTCACAGTTATGAAAACTTAGGACACTAAAGAGGACTTTCTATTTACTCTGAAAAACACCAAAAGAAAGATGCCCCTGCTCATCTGCAAGGAGGCATGAGGACTGCAGATGTGGTCAGGGCAATAAATTGCAATGTCCGTACTGTGAGACGCCTAAGACAGCGTTACAAGGAGACAGGACGGACAGCTGATCGTCCTCGCAGTGGCAGACCACGTGTAACAACACCTGCACAGGATTGGTACATCCGAACGTCACACCTGCGGGACAGGTACAGGATGGCAACAACAACTGCCAGAGTTACACCAGGAAGGCACAATCCCTCCATCAGTGCTCAGACTGTCCGCAATAGGCTGAGAGAGGCTGGACTGAGGGCTTGTAGGCCTGTTGTAAGGCAACCGGCAACAATGTCGGCCTGTTGTAGGCCTGTTGTAAGGCAACCAGACATCACCGGCAACAATGTCGCCTATGGGCACAAACCCACCGTCGCTGGACCAGACAGGACTGGCAAAAAGTGCTCTTCACTGACGAGTCGCGGTTTTGTTTCACCAGGGGTGATGGTCAGATTCGCGTTTATCGTCGAAGGAATGAGCGTTACACCGAGGCCTGTACACTGGAGCGGGATCGATTTGGAGGTGGAGGGTCCGTCATGGTCTGGGGCGGTGTGTCACAGCATCATCAGACTGAGCTTGTTGTCATTGAAGGCAATCTCAACGCTGTGCGTTACAGGGAAGACATCCTCCTCCCTCATGTGGTACCCTTCCTGCAGGCTCATCCTGACATGACCCTCCAGCATGACAATGCCACCAGCCATACTGCTCGTTCTGTGCGTGATTTCCTGCAAGACAGGAATGTCAGTGTTCTGCCATGGCCAGCGAAGAGCCCGGATCTCAATACCATTGAGCACCTCTGGGACCTGTTGGATCGGAGTGTGAGGGCTAGGGCCATTCCCCCAAGAAATGTCCGGGAACTTGCAGGTGCCTTAGTGGAAGAGTGGGGTAACATCTCACAGCAAGAACAGGCAAATCTGGTGCAGTCCATGAGGAGGAGATGCACTGCAGTACTTAATGCAGCTGGTGGCCACACCAGATACTGACTGTTACTTTTGATTTTGACCCCCCCTTTGTTCAGGGACACATTATTCAATTTCTGGTAGTCACATGTCTGTGGAACTTGTTCAGTTTATGTCTCAGTTGTTGAATCTTGTTATGTTCATATTAGGGTTGCACAATATTGGAAATAACTGACACTGCGATATTTTGTTTTTCTGTGATATATATTGCGATATGAAAAAATACAGGATGTATGTATGATCCTCTGGGAAAAATGCAGTTTATTAATGAGGACTTCCATCTGAAAAGTCGCTGTTTGCAAAGTGTATGGTCAGACTTATGTAGGGCTCCGTTGTCCGGCTGGACCACAAGTCCGTTGTTGCTGTATAATATTCCACTTGTGACAGCTCTGTTTCAACTTGTGCCTTGCATTTCTCGTACAACTCTGGGATGGCAACTTGAGAAAAATAGTTGCGTGATGGCATTACATACCGCTTGTCAAGCGACCGGATCATGTTTTTAAAACCCTCTTTGGTAACCGTGTTAATTGGTACCATGTCTTTGGCGACGTGAAATGTTATTGAATCTGTGATTTCTCTCTGCCGTTTGGAACCTTTCTCGTATGGTGTAATACTGGCAAAGGCATCCGAAATAGATTTTTGCCTTGGAGGGCATTGAGATACTTTGCACTCGTCATACGAAGATTTGTGGTGCCGCCTTAAATGATCGACAAATTGGTCGTGTTGCCTCGTGTTGTGGCAACAATTGCAAGGCACTCTCGACAAAGTACCTGTTTTTGGTCAACATCATCCTGTCTGTAGCCGAAATACACTGCTCAAAAAAATAAAGGGAACACTTAAACAACACAATGTAACTCCAAGTCAATCACACTTCTGTGAAATCAAACTGTCCACTTAGGAAGCAACACTGTTTGACAATACATTTCACATGCTGTTGTGCAAATGGAATAGACAACAGGTGGAAATTATAGGCAATTAGCAAGACACCCCCAATAAAGGACTGGTTTTGCAGATGGTGACCACAGACCACTTCTCAGTTCCTATGCTTCCTGGCTGATGTTTTGGTCACTTTTGAATGCTGGCGGTGCTTTCACTCTAGTGGTAGCATGAGACGGAGTCTACAACCCACACAAGTGGCTCAGGTAGTGCAGCTCATCCAGGATGGCACATCAATGCGAGCTGTGGCAAGAAGGTTTGCTGTGTCTGTCAGCGTAGTGTCCAGAGCATGGAGGCGCTACCAGGAGACAGGCCAGTACATCAGGAGACGTGGAGGAGGCCGTAGGAGGGCAACAACCCAGCAGCAGGACTGCTACCTTCGCCTTTGTGCAAGGAGGAGCAGGAGGAGCACTGCCAGAGCCCTGCAAAATGACCTCCAGCAGGCCACAAATGTGCATGTGTCTGCTCAAACGGTCAGAAACAGACTCCATGAGGGTGGTATGAGGGCCCGACGTCCACAGGTGGGGGTTGTGCTTACAGCCCAACACCGTGCAGGACGTTTGGCATTTGCCAGAGAACACCAAGATTGGCAAATTCGCCACTGGCGCCCTGTGCTCTTCACAGATGAAAGCAGGTTCACACTGAGCACATGTGACAGACGTGACAGAGTCTGGAGACGCCGTGGAGAACGTTCTGCTGCCTGCAACATCCTCCAGCATGACAGGTTTGGCGGTGGGTCAGTCATGGTGTGGGGTGGCATTTCTTTGGGGGGCCGCACAGCCCTCCATGTGCTCGCCAGAGGTGGCCTGACTGCCATTAGGTACCGAGATGAGATCCTCAGACCCCTTGTGAGACCATATGCTGGTGCGGTTGGCCCTGGGTTCCTCCTAATGCAAGACAATGCTAGACCTCATGTGGCTGGAGTGTGTCAGCAGTTCCTGCAAGAGGAAGGCATTGATGCTATGGACTGGCCCGCCCGTTCCCCAGACCTGAATCCAATTGAGCACATCTGGGACATCATGTCTCGCTCCATCCACCAACGCCACGTTGCACCACAGACTGTCCAGGAGTTGGCGGATGCTTTAGTCCAGGTCTGGGAGGAGATCCCTCAGGAGACCATCCGCCCCCTCATCAGGAGCATGCCCAGGCGTTGTAGGGAGGTCATACAGGCACGTGGAGGCCACACACACTACTGAGCCTCATTTTGACTTGTTTTAAGGACATTACATCAAAGTTGGATCAGCCTGTAGTGTGGTTTTCCACTTTAATTTTGAGGGTGACTCCAAATCCAGACCTCCATGGGGGTTGATAAATTTGATTTCCATTGATAATTTTTGTGTGATTTTGTTGTCAGCACATTCAACTATGTAAAGATAAAGTATTTAATAAGATTATTTCATTCATTCAGATCTAGGATGTGTTATTTTAGTGTTCGCTTTATTTTTTTGAGCAGTGTATTTCCATATAATTGACGATGCATTTCTTTTTGCAACCAAATTCTCAATTTCTGTCTTTTTTGCCTGTTCCTCGCTCATCATTTCGTCGCGCGCAAGCAGAGCCTGCATGTCAACCACGTGCAGCAATGAACTCCGTGTTTAAAATAATAATAATAATGAACTGTGTATCCAATAACCCATAAATCTGAGTAAATTACATTATATCAGACAGATATAATGCTAGTTTAACATTTGTAAAAAATATATATTGTAGACTGATATATGTTTACCTTACTAAATCGCACGTTCTGCGATGTGACTATTGCGGATGCATACATCCCAATGTCGATGCTGAAACAATATATTGTGCAGCCCTAGTTCATACAAATATTTACACATGTTAAGTTTGCTGAAAATAAACGCAGTTGACAGTGAGAGGACGTTTCTTTTTTTGCTGAGTTTATATCTAACTGACCACATAAGGAAGGAAGTAGACAGAGGGAAATGTTGTGGTATGGTTATGTTAGAGCTCCAAAAGGTGTTCAATACAGTGGATCATGAGATTCTGTTATGCAAACTAAGAGCCATGGGCTTTAACAACTTAGCAGTAAAATGGATTAGCTTTTACCTGCAAGGAAGAAAACAGATGGTGGATGTGGATGGGACCCTGTCTAAACCCAAAATCTTGAACTGCGGGGTACCCCAAGGGAGGGTGCTGGGTCCACTTTTCTTTCTATTATATATAAATGATCTGAAATCTGCCTGTACGTGTGATCTTTTCCTATATGCAGATGATTCTGCACTGTTGGTTTCCCACAAAGACAAAAAGGTGGTTGAGAAAGTCCTCAAGTGCTGAACTTCTGAATGTCAGTAAATGGCTATATGACAATAAGCTGTCACTTCACCTTGGAAAAACAGGTCCTTCACCTTGTTCGGGTCCAAGGTGAAACGAGGAAATCCCCTGATTTTAAGGTGGTAGTAGGTGACATAGTAGTCGCAGCAAAAGACTCTGTTAAGTATCTTGGATGTGTGCTTGATAAACATCTGACAGGGGAGATCATGGCACAAAATGTTATCTCCAAAGTGAACCATAAAATTAGGTTTCTGGCAAGAATCTCCAAATATCTGGATAAGAATGCAATGGGGACATTGGCAGGGGCTCTTGTTCAGTGCCACTTTGACTATGCATGCTCTTCCTGGTACAATAGTGCCCCCAGGATAATAAAAAATAAATTGCAGACATCTCAGAACAAATTAGTCAGGATTATTCTTAAACTTTCAGCACTTACGCATCTTTACTATTCCCACTTTGAAAGCCTTAGATGGCTCAAAGTGGAGGAGAGAGTCGCTCAGATTAAATTGTGTCTTGTACATAAGATTGTCCACAGTATGGTCCCAAGGTACCTATGTAACTACATTAACTTAGTAAGGGATAACTATAACTATTCCACTAGAAGGAGTGAAACTGACATTGTTCCTTTTAGATTTAAAAGTGGTATGGGGGAAACAAACTTGTTTACACTCAGCTGCTATTCTGTGGAATAGTCTTCAGAAGAATTTGAAACTTATAACCGCCATAGGTAGTTTCAAGTTCTCAATGAAAAAATTGCTAATTAGTAGCATATCTCAAAAGTGAGTCGTAGGATTATAGTACGTGGCTGAGAAGGAAATACCTGGGATAGCATATGGTCTGCCTTTTGGTGCCTGTTGTTTATTATATGGTGATTGTCTTGTATATATTAGGTATTGATTGTTTTATATATGAAGGGTATGTGAGACAAGGGAGATGTACCTGTCTATAGTTGTTTATTAGGAAAGGAAATTGTACTAATTATCTCATGTTATGAAACAAACAACAATTGTTGTCTGTCATTGTCTGTTGCCATTACAATTACCACCTAACCTTGTTGCATTCCCCTTCCTTCTTCAAAAGGACCACAATGGAAATAAGCTGTTAAGCTTTATTGTGTTATCCTTGATGATTTTGTTAAATTGTATGTGGAGGCGTCACCGGCTGGAGCGCACTTCTGTATGTATTTTACAAATTGTCAAATACATTCAATCAATCAATCAAGACAGGTCTCTCTTGAGACTACAGATCTACACAGTGCACTACCAAGGGGGGGGGGGGGGGGGGGGGGGGGGGGGGGCAAAGTACGGCCCGAGGGACGTATCCGGCCCGCCGGGCATTTCAATCTGGCCCCCGCGACATTTTTTAAATTTATTAAATATTATATTTGAGTTAACATTTTTGGCCTAAAATGACTCATTCCTTAATATAAAAACAACCTCTAATCGATGGTGCCGTAGCCTGCCAGCGCGCTCTGTATTTGGGCCTACAGTCAGATTCAGAATGTGCTCAATCATCATAGCCACTTCATTACTTGAAGACTTTTGACGTGAAAAATGAGTGCTGCGAAAATGAGAAAAGTGGACTCTGTATGATGGGAACAACCAGGGGCTCTGACTTATATGACAGGGTGTCTGCCTGCTTGGAAAAAATGAATCTACCGTGGAGCAAACTGACAAATGTCACAACAGATGGGATCACCAAATCTAACCGGTAAAAACATTGGCCTACTAAAAAGATTACAAGACAGAGTAAAAGAAGAAAGCCCTAACTCGGAGGAATTTATATTTCTTCACTGTATTATTCATCAGGATACCCTGTGTAAAAGTGTGTTAAAGCTTGAACATGTTGTCAAAGTGGTTTTAAAACTTGTACGGGCAAGGGGGCTTAACCATCGTCAGTTCATTCAGCTGCTCAATGACACAGAGGCAGAGCACCAGGACTTGTTGTACCATTCAAATGTGCGCTGGCTAAGCCTGGGGAAAGTATTTGGCTGCGTGTGGGAACTGAGAGGGGAGAAAGGTATGTTCCTTGATATGGTTGGTAAAGCAGACAACTTCTCAGAGTTGAAAGGCACAGACTGGCTGGGCGACTTTGCTTTCGGTGTGGACATATTGGGGCATCTGAACGATCTAAATGTGAAACTGCCGGGAAATTGTGTTTTTGTGCATGAACTGTATTCCAACGTGAAAGCATTCAAGGCCAAACTTATGTTGTTTTCCAGACAAATGAACAAACGGTCTCTCGCTCATTTTCCGACACTGGCCGCACTGAACGTGCCCATATCGCAGTGCTGTACTGAGAAATACAGAAGCACTTCAATCAACCTGCATGCTGAGTTTTCCCGCCGCTTCTCAGACTTCACCAAGATTGAGACTGAGCTGGAGCTTGTATCATGCCCCCTGTCTTTCGACAGTGAGAAAGCACCACCATACACACAATTGGAGCTCATCGACATCCAACGTGACAGTGCTTTCAAGGAGAAGTACAAAACAGCAACAATAGATCAGTTCTATGGCTCACTGAATGAAACAAAGTTTCCAAACATTAAAAATCACGCCCAAAGGATGCTTGTTTTATTCGGGTCCACATATGTGTGTGAACAAACGTTCTCAGTCATGAATTACAACAAATCCCATCACAGGTCAAATTTAACAAATTACCACTTGTCAGCTATTCTGAGAATCTCTACATCAAAGATGACACCAGACTTTGATGCCCTTGCCAAGAGAGGTGACCAGACCCATTGTTCACATTAAGACTTGAATAACCGTGACTGGGGTAGGCAAAGATTATGCTTATTCATGGTGATGGTTATGCAGTGAGAATTATCCAGCAATGCACTTGGATACAGGTAATAACTAATCAGTCAGATTTGGGCTGAGGTGATTGGATAACTGTAAATATGGCTCACAATGGAGATGAGAATTGTTCCTTAATATGCTTTCAAAAACAGACCATTCCAAATGAAACGGATGCTCTTACCATGTGTTTCACTCAAATTTTAGAATAGTATTTTTTTTTTTACACATCTGCTGTTACATTTTGCATGTCTCCAGTCATATAATATATACAGTGGGGAGAACAAGTATTTGATACACTGCCGATTTTGCAGGTTTTCCTACTTACAAAGCATGTAGAGGTCTGTAATTTTTATCATAGGTACACTTCAACTGTGAGAGACGGAATCTAAAACAAAAATCCAGAAAATCACATTGTATGATTTTTAAGTAATTAATTTGCATTTTATTGCATGACATAAGTATTTGATCACCTACCAACCAGTAAGAATTCCGGCTCTCACAGACCTGTTAGTTTTTCTTTAAGAAGCCCTCCTGTTCTCCACTCATTACCTGTATTAACTGCACCTGTTTGAACTCATTACCTGTATAAAAGACACTTGTCCACACACTCAAACAAACAGACTCCAACCTCTCCACAATGGCCAAGACCAGAGAGCTGTGTAAGGACATCAGGGATAAAATTGTAGACCTGCACAAGGCTGGGATGGGCTACAGGACAATAGGCAAGAAGCTTGGTGAGAAGGCAACAACTGTTGGCGCAATTATTCGAAAATGGAAGAAGTTCAAGATGACGGTCAATCACCCTCGGTCTGGGGCTCCATGCAAGATCTCACCTCGTGGGGCATCAATGATCATGAGGAAGGTGAGGGATCAGCCCAGAACTACATGGCAGGACCTGGTCAATGACCTGAAGAGAGCTGGGACCACAGTCTCAAAGAAAACCATTAGTAACACACTACGCCGTCATGGATTAAAATCCTGCAGCGCACGCAAGGTCCCCCTGCTCAAGCCAGCGCATGTCCAGGCCCGTCTGAAGTTTGCCAATGACCATCTGGATGATCCAGAGGAGGAATGGGAGAAGGTCATGTGGTCTGATGAGACAAAAATAGAGCTTTTTGGTCTAAACTCCACTCGCCGTGTTTGGAGGAAGAAGAAGGATGAGTACAACCCCAAGAACACCATCCCAACCGTGAAGCATGGAGGTGGAAACATCATTCTTTAGGGATGCTTTTCTGCAAAGGGGACAGGACGACTGCACCGTATTGAGGGGAGGATGGTGGGGCCATGTATCGCGAGATCTTGGCCAAGAACCTCCTTCCCTCAGTAAGAGCATTGAAGATAGGTCGTGACTGGGTCTTCCAGCATGACAACGACCCGAAACACACAGCCAGGGCAACTAAGGAGTGGCTCCGTAAGAAGCATCTCAAGGTCCTGGCCTAGCCAGTCTCCAGACCTGAACCCAATGGAACATCTTTGGAGGGAGCTGAAAGTCCGTATTGCCCTGCGACAGCCCCGAAACCTGATGGATCTGGAGAAGGTCTGTATGGAGGAGTGGGCCAAAATCCCTGCTGCAGTGTGTGCAAACCTGGTCAAGACCTACAGGAAATTCTGTAATTGCAAACAAAGGTTTCTGTACCAAATATTAAGTTCTGCTTTTCTGATGTATCAAAAACGTATGTCATGCAATAAAATGCAAATTAATTACTTAAAAATCATACAATGTGATTTTCTGGATTTTTGTTTTAGATTCCGTCTCTCACAGTTGAAGTGTATCTATGATATAAATTACAGACCTCTGCATGCTTTGTAAGTAGGAAAACCTGCAAAATCGGCAGTGTATCAAATACTTGTTCTCCCCACTGTATCTATTTTTAAGTTTACATATTGTGACTAAGTTTGATTGTACTTTACAAGGAGAGATGCAGGATCTGTGTGTGTGTTTGACTGTGTCTGTGATGTTATAAGTTATATACATTTTGTGAAAAATTTGTTCACAAAAAACAAGGATAGAGATGGTACAAGGGTATAACTGTTCTGCAAGCATATGTACACCTACTGTACACTAGTTGCGTGTAAATGTGAAAATGAATAAAGGCTTCACATTTACACGGAAATAAGAGAAGATCTTGAAGCCTATAGACCACATGACCAGATAATATTGATAGATAATTTAGAACCTTGAGGTGTGTGCGTGCGCAAGCATCCAAGAGGTAGATATAGCCCTATAAATGGCCCCTATTATCTTATTCTATTGTCACTCAAGCCTTGTTTATGCGTGGTGCTAACATGCGTCCTTTGTTCTGATCCTATCCACATTTGGATTGTGGCCACATTATAGCCGTTGCATCTACACATGGTAGTAAAATGTGTCTCTTATCCGTCCACATTGTGACCAGATTAGCTGGTGCTTCCCTGTATTCAAGTTAATTGACAGATATTCTTTTAAAATAATATGGATTGATTGTCTAACAATTTGGGCACAATCAGAATGTGGACAAGATCAGGCAAAGGCTGCATGTTAGCACCAGGTAGCCTATAAACTGCTAAACATAGGCATAGGTCAAGGAGAGAAAACATACCAGTAAAATTAGTTTTATATTGTATATTCGGTTTTCTCTCATCAATAGCGATTGAACGAAGCATGCCATAACTATGAACAGGATATATTCTGAATCGGGTGGATGGAGAACAATCCACCCCTTTTTGTTGTTGAAAATATGATTCGGATTTCAATAGCTCTTACAAAAAGTGTGCCATGACTATGTAAATGATATATTCTGAATCAGGGGAGGGTGGAGAACATTCACAGCTTTTTTGTTGTTGACATTTTTTATATATATTTTATAAATAACTGCAATTGCTTTTGGGATTGTTTATTTAAGCCTTAAAGACGTTCTCCAGTAATTTTTTACTGTTGAAAAGCAATATCCCAAGTATAAATACAGTAAAGTACACACACTAAAGGGTAAAAAATATATGTTTTCAGCAAAACAGTGTTTTTTTAGACACAACTGCAAAGTTCAAGGAGCAGGGCATTCAAGGAGTTGGTCTGGTGGGAAGTCGTGATGTCATCAGCTCCCCCCTTGCTTGAGGAACAATAGAGGAGGAATAGAGAACAAAAGAGGAAAGGCTCTCAAGAGAAGACAGGCTATGTGCACACTGCCCACAAAATGAGGTGGAAACTGAGCTGCACTTCCTAACTTCCTGCCAAATGTATGACCATATTAGGGACACATTATTTCCCTCAGATTACACAGATCCACAAAGAATTACAAAACAATCCCAATTTTGATAAACTCCCATATCTACTGGGTGAAATACCACAGTGTGCCATCACAGCAGCAAGATTTGTGACCTGTTCCCACAAGAAAAGGGCAACCAGTGAAGAACAAACACCTTTGTAAATACAACCCATATTTATGTTTATTTATTTTCCCCATTTGTACTTTAACTAATTTGCACATTATTACAACACTGTATATATACACATAGTATGACATTTGAAATGTTTTTATTCTTTTGGAACTTCTGAGTGTGATGTTTACTGTTCATTTTGATTGTTTATTTCACTTTTGTTTACCATCTACTTCACTTGCTTTGGCAATGTTAACATGTGTTTCCCATGCCAATAAAGCCCTTAAACTGAATTGAATTGAGAGAGAGCGAGCGAAGACGGCTCATGAACCCAATCAATAAAACTGCCCTTTATTATTATTATTACAATGCCTTGTTCTCCTGGTTGTAACCTCTATGGAAGGGAATTACTGACCTCACCGAATGGCATTTATTTGTCCACAATATGTTTCAGGGGATTTTAACTTTAGATTAAATGTGGATGGTTTTGAATTGTTTTCTTTAGAAGAATGAAAGACTTAAAGTGAACCAGCCTCATAGAACAATCACATGGATGATTGTACAAGGATTACTCTCTCGTAGGAACAGGTGTTATTTAGAGCCACTGACAGCATGTCTGCATCAGGCTATTTTGGGGGAAGAGGGAGAGGGTGCGTACCTCTCCTCCTGCTCTGAGTGAAAACAATAAGAATGTGACTTAAAACATATCTCCCTCTTGATTTACTATTTCCTGTGACTGTTTTCAGGTCATTCAGCAAGTGGGGGCAGGGATAGAGGGAGGGTACGGATTCCAAACCTGTAAACATATTTTCTTTCTCTCGAACTAAGGGGCCTAGCCCGAACCATGAAAAACAGCCACAGACCATTATTCATCCTCCACCAAACTTTACAGTTGGCACTATGCATTGGGGCAGGCAGCGTTCTCCTGGCATCCGCCTAACCCAGATTCATCCGTCGGACTGCCAGATGGTGAAGCGTGATTCATCACTCCAGAGAACGCGTTTCCACTGCTCCAGAGTCCAATGGCGGCGAGCTTTACATCACTCCAGCCGACGCTTGGCATTGCGCATGGTGATCTTAGGCTTGTGTGTGGCTACTTGGCCATGGAAACACATTTCATGAAGCTCCCGACTAACAGTTTTTGTGCTGACGTTGCTTCCAGAGGCAGTTTGGAACTGGGTAGTGAGTGTTGCAACCGAGGACAGACGATTGTACGCGCTACGCGCTTCAGCACTCGGCCTACCACTGTGGCCTACCACTCCGCGGCTGAGCCGTTGTTGCTCCTAGATGTTTCCACTTCACAATAACAGCACTTACAGTTGACTGGGGCATCTCTAGCAGGGCAGAAATTTGACCAACTGACTTGAAGGTGTCACGTTGAAAGTCACTGAGCTCTTCAGTAAGGCCATTCTACTGCCAATGTTTGTCAATGGAGATTGCATGGCTGTGTGCTCGATTTTATACACCTGTCAGCAACGAGTATGGCTGAAATAGCCGAATCTACTAATTTGAAGCGGTGTCCACATAAGTTTATATATATATAGTGTATCTGTAAATACAGTGCCCTCCTGAATTATTGGCACCCTAGGTAAATATGAACAAAAAAGACTGAAAAAATGTAATTGTTGTTTATCAGCTTGATCTTACACTCAAAATATCATTTGAATCTAACCTTTAATTTAGTTTTTCAAAAATCATCAAGAAATTGTTATTTTATTTAAAAAACATGCGTGCCACAATTATTGGCACCCCTAGACATTTTTATGAACAAAATCTACTTGATGTATATTCCGATTTTACTTTTAAAGTTCACCTGAGTCTTTGGGAACTCTTAAGTGATCATCCATGACTTCCTGTTTCACTGGGATATAAATATGAGGTGACACACAGGCTAAACTCCCTTAGTCATCCATCAACATGGGAAAGGCCAGAGAACACAAATTAAATGAGACAAAAGGTTGTTGACCTTCACAAATCAGGCAATGGCTATAAAAAGATAGCTACACTCCTGAAAATACCCATCTCCACTATTAGGGCAATAATTAAAAAATGTAAAACAACTGGAGCTGTGATGAACCTGCCTCGAAAAGGACGCAAGTGTATTTTGCCCCCACGCACAGTGAGAAGGATGTTCAAGTGGCTAAAAAATCTCCAAGGATCACAGTTGGATAATTGCAGAAGTTGGCTACATCTTAATGTCACCAAGTCTCCAAAACTACAATTAGATGCCATCTCCATGCCAACAAGTTATTTGGAAGGGTTGCCAGAAAAAAACCTCTGCTGTCACCAAACCACAAATGTAAGCACCTGGAGTTTTCAAAATGTCATTGGAACTTTGATTGGAACCAGGTTCTATGTTCTGATGAGACTAAAATATAGCTTTTTGGCAACAAACACCAGAGGTATGGTGGTGGATCTGTGATATTGTGGGGTTGTTTTACTTCGTAAGGCCCTGGGAACCTTGTTAGGATACATGGCATCATGGACTCCATCAAGTACCAGGAGATTGTAGGCCAAAACCTGTCTGCCTCTGCCAGGAGGCTAAAACCAGGTCATCGTTGGATCTTCCAGCAGGACAACGATCCAAAACATACCTCCAAATCAACACAAAAATGGTTCACTGACCATAGAATCAAGCTTTTGCAATGGCCATCTGTCACAGGCCGGCTCATAGCCTGTGGCAAAAATGAGGGGACATGAACAACAGGTATAGGCCAATCAAAAGCTTATTTATTGTAAACCAAAAACTATTAACTTTAAACAAAGAAAAAGGAATGAGGTGAGGAAATGTCATAATGTAGGGTGTAGGTAAGGTGCATGGATGCATTAATCTGTGTGTGTGTGAACATGACTGAGTGGAAACTAGGTAAACCTACAAAGGAACAAACCAAACAGGATCATACCTGGAGGAGCAGGGAGAGAGAGAGAGAGAGAGAGAGAGAGTGGTTAGTGAAGCACTCTGAGCCCAGGTGGCTCCAATCACACCAACTCCAATCACTAACGACCCTCCTCTGCCTGCAGGAGAAACCACCCCTGCACTGCAGAGGAGGGGCCGTGACACCATCCAAGTCCCCTGACCTAAACCCCATTGAAAACCTGTGGGGTGAGCTGAAGAGGAGAGTCCACAAGCGAGAACCAAGGACCCTGATCTGGAAAGTTTCTGTATGGAGGAATGGTCTCAAATCCCTTCCTTTGTGTTCTTCCACCTCATCAAATATTATAGGAGATGATTCAGAATTGTTATCTTGGCAAAGGGAGGGTGGACAAAGTACTAAATGCAGGGGTGCCAATAATTGTGACATGCACGTTTTTGAACAAAATAAATATTTCTTGGTGACGATTTTATTTTAAAATTTTAACTCAATTAAAGGTTAGATTCATATGATATTTTGAGTGTAAGATCAAGCTGATAGACAACAACTAAAACATATTTACATAGGGTGCCAATAATTAAAGAGGGCACTGTATGTGACTTAGTACGTAATTTTCGGGGACCGCTTTTGGCTCGTGAGTGCTACTTTCAGAACTACTGGCTAAAACGTATACAAAAGTACCAGAGAATCTCTTTAATATGGCATAACAACATGATAGTCAGGAGGAGTTGGCTGAGGCACTTGTACTGTACAGATCTGGGACCAGGCTAGATCAATGTACTCTAGATCGGAGTTCCCATGTTCACCCAATACTTTGTTTCACCTTTCCGTGAAACTAAATCTCTCTCAGCTCGCCGTTGATATTGGAGTGACAAAACAAGATTATTATGTCTATGGAAGGGAATTACTGACCTCACCAAATGGCATTTATTTGTTCACAATATGTTTCAGGGGATTTTAATTTTAGATTAAATGTGGATGGTTTTGAATTGTTCTCATAGAACAATCACATGGATGATTTTACAAGGATTACTCTCTCGTAGGAACAGGTGTTATTTAGAGCCACTGACAGCATGTCTGCATCAGGCTATATTGGGGGAAGAGGGAGAGGGTGCGTACCTTTCCTCCTGCTCTGAGTGAAAACAATAAGAATGTGGCTTAAAAAAGATCTCCCTCTTGATGTACTATTTCCTGTGACTGTTTTCAGGTCATTCAGCAAAAGGGGGCAGGGATAGAGGGAGGGTGTGGATTCCAAACTTGTAAACATATTTTCTTTCTCTGCTTCTGAACCAATAGCTTTGTATGGGTGATAGTTATGGCCAGAGGAGTTACAGTGCCTTCAGAAAGTATTCACACCCCTTGACTTATTCCACATTTTGTTATGTTACAGCCTGAATTCAAAATTGATTAAATTTACTTTTTTGTCACCCATATACATTTACATTTACATTTTAGTCATTTAGCAGACGCTCTTATCCAGAGCGACTTACAGTTAGTGAGTGCATACATTTTCATACTGGCCCCTCGTGGGAAACGAATATACACACACACACAATACCCCATAATGACAAAGTGAAAACATGGTTTTAGACATTTTTGCTAATTTATTGAAAATGAAATACAGAAATCTCTCATTTACATAAATATTCACACCCCTGAGTCAATACTTTGTAGAAGCACCTTTGGCAGCGATTACAGCTGTGAGTCTTTCTGTGTAAGTCTCTAAGAGCTCTGCACACCTGGATTGTGCAACATTTGCCCATTATTCTTTTCAAAATTCTTCAAGCTCTGTCAAATAGGTTGTTGATCATTGCTAGACAACAATTTTCAGGTCATGCCATAGATTTTCAAGTAGATTTAAGTCGAAACTGTAACTCGGCCACTCAGAAACATTCACTGTGTTATTGGTAAGCAACTCCAGTGTATATTTGGCCTTGTGTTTTAGGTTATTGTCCTGCCGAAAGGTGAAATAATCTCCCAGTGTCTGGTTGAAAGCAGACTGAACCAGGTTTTCCTCTACGATTTTGCCTGTGCTTATCTCCATTCCATTTATTTTTTATCCTGAAAAACTCCCCAGTCCTTAATGATTACAAGCATACAATAACATGATGCAGCCACCACTATGCTTTAAAATATGGAGAGTGTTACTCAGTAATGTGTTGTATTGGATTTTCCCCAAACATAACACTTTGTATTGAGGTCAAAAAGTTAATTGCTTTGCCACATTTTTTACATTATTACTTCAGTGCCTTGTTGCAAACAGGATGCACGTTTTTGAATATTTGTAATCTGTACAGGCTTCCTTCTTTTTACTTTGTCAATTAGGTTAGCATTGTGGAGTAACTACAATGTTGTTAATTCATCCTCAGGTTTCTCCTATTACAGCCAATAAACTCTGCAACTGTTTTAAAGTCACAATTGGCCTCATGGTGAAATCCTTGAGTGGTTTACTTCCTCTCTGGCAAATGAGTTAGGAAAGACACCTGTATCTTTGTAGTGACTGGGTGTATTTATACACCATCCAGAGTGTAATTAATAACTTCACCATGCTCAAAGGGATATTCAATGTCTGCTTTATTTTTTTTACCCATATACCAATAGGTGCCCTTCTTTGCAAGGCATTGTAAAACCTCCCTGGTCTTTGTTGTTGAATCTGTGTTTGAAATTCACTGCTCGACTGATTGACCTTACAGATAATTGTATGTACAGAGATGATGTTGTCATACAAAAATTATGTTAAACACTATTACTGCACACAGAGTGAGTCCATTCAATTTATTATGTGACTTGTTAAGCAAATTCTTACTCCTGAATTTATTTAGGCTTGTCGTAACAAAGGGGGTTGAATACTTATTGATTCAAGACATTTCAGCTTTTCATTTTTAATTAATGTGTAGAAATGACTAAAAACATAATTTCACTTTGACATGATGGGGTATTGTGTGTAGTCCAGTGACAAAATAAATCTAAATTTAATCCATTTTAAATTCAGGCTATAACAGAACAAAATGTGGAAAAAGTCAAGGGTCCCTCAATCTATGATATTACAGTTTAATTTCTAAGTTATGTGAAGTGTCACAAAGAATTGCTGGTTATAAAGGAAAGATAATATGAAGTCATCACTTACAGTGTTAACACAATCATTACCTCTGTTAAAAACCTTTCTGACAAGTAGTTGATGAGGATTACTTCAGCCGTGATTCAACAGTAACTGTTTTGAAGGAGGGGACTAAAGTGTGTCAATGGGTTGAAGTGTGTTCATGTAAATACTATTATATCTGTCATATCTATTGTGTGAGCCTGGGAGTCTATTCAAATATTTTCACACCAGGCCACGCTAACCACAAAATACAGTCACACATTCACAGTATTAAAAATAACCGAAAATATTTATGTAACAATGTAAGCAAACACTCATGCTCACACAGTTGTGTTGTTTGGTACAGCCTTTAGTCTCGAAGCTAATAATCAGCACCCAAACACATCATGCATAATCTGAGCTCTCGAGTAACAAAATTCAATCGCGCTTCCTAAAAAGGAACATGCGCATTGTTGGTGCTGTCATCTTCAGGACAGGAATACCGGTTTACTTAACGGAGGAATAAACACACATGTTCATCGTTGGTGTTTTAACCATAACGGGGGAATGCACTTTCTTTATTTTTCGCACATGCGTAGTTGTACATCTCTCATAGGGCATGACTGTACCAGTGTAAGAACACAATTTAATAACATATTAGTCATATGTTATTAGTCATATTAGTCATATTACATGTTAACACCCCCACTTGCTCTTATACTGTACAAGTCGTATTCAACCTAACTTTATCAACACATTTAGCTTACAGTTATACATCTCACAAATGTCAGTTTATATTCCAAACATATAACCCAAGAATTTTATATTTTTGAACTTCGTTACTGGTTTAGTCAAAACATCTGCAACCATGTCTGCCGTTGGACAATATTCAATACTTATTTTACCATCACTGAGTGCAGATCGAATGAAATGATATCTGATGTCGACATGTTTACATCTCTGACGACATACTGGGTTCTTTGACAGAGCAATTGCACCTTGGTTATCTTCAAAGATTGTTACTGGTGCATATTGGCACTCACTATCCATCTCGCCCAATAACTGTACAAGGTACAAACTTTATTGTGTAGTAGCAGCCAGTGCCATGTACTCTGCTTCACATGTAGATAAAGCTACTGTTGGCTGCTTCTTAGACCTCCATGAAATAACAGGTCCACATTTAGTTAAACTAAAACAATACCCTGTTATGCTTCGTCTGTCACTTTGATCTGCTGCCCAATCAGCATCAATATATGCTACGAGGTTGAGTTTTTCCACCCCCTTTTTGTAACACAACTCCTGATTCATTGTCCCCTTCAAGTACCTCAACACATGTTTAGCTGTTATCCAGTGTTGCTCTTTTGGTTCTGATAGGTATTGTGACAGCTTGCTGACAATCCAATTGATATCCGGTCTTGTACATGTCATCACATATATCAAGCTGCCTATCACTTCACGATACCTTTTTGAATCAATAGGTTCACCATCACCATCAAAGTTTTGTTTTTGTTCACATGGTGTTGACCTTGTTTTACAGTCTGACATACCAAACCTTTCCAGTATCTTGGTTATGTACCTTGTTTGGTTCATCTTTATTTTCCCTTCACTTTGTGTAAAATCAATGCCTAGAAAATGTCTAAGCCTCCCAAGATCTTTCATCTTAAATTTTTCACTTAACATTTCTTTTACACTTGTGAGTGAGTCACTATCACTAGCAGCGATAATTAGATCATCGACCCAAATTATCAAAATGATCCTTTCTGTTGCAGTTTGTTTGTTATAAACACAGTGATCAGCTGGGTTCTGTGTAAAACCATTTTCACTAAGGTGATCATGCAACATTTTGTTCCAGTTCCTTCCTGACTGTTTCAGGCCGTACAGTGACTTGTTCAGTTTGCAGACTAGTTGCTCACCTGTATCTGACCTGACTTCAAAACCCTCTGGTTGCTCCATGTACACTTCACAGTCAATAGGAGCATGTAGATATGCTGTTTTGACATCCATCTGATGTAACTCTAAGTCATACTGAGCTGCTAGCTGCATCAAACAGCGTACTGATGTCATATTTGCAGTTGGAGAAAAAGTATCCTTATAGTCTATTCCTGCCACTTGACTATACCCCTTTGCAACATATCTTGCCTTGTATGTCTCAGTCTCATCTGAATTGTTTTTGACCGCATAGACCCACCTGCCCCCGACTGCATTTTTACCCTCTGGCAGTGTGGTCAATGTGAATGTATCATTTTCCCTAAGGGAATCCATCTCCTCCTTCATAGCAGTAGCCCAAATCTCTGATTTTGGTGAAATCATTGCTTCTTTGAAGGTTTGTGGTGCATTGCACATTACTCTGTAGCAGTAGTCAACACTAGGTGGTATCTGGTCATCACCCTTCACTTTACACTCATAGTCTTTTAAGTACTGGGGCTTCTTCCTCGCTCTGTCTGGATAGCGTGGACTCTGACTATCTGAAGTCTCGATTTGCACATCTTGTGTCTCTTCGGAATTTTGATCTGCCATCTTGGCTTTTGGCATGGGGGATTCAAATCTCATGATCATCATCACTCATTTCCAAATCTGTCTGAGTTTGGCGTTCGACTACACCTTTTGTAACGAACTTGACTAATCTGTTTTTAAGAACTTTTCCAGTGTCTGGGTAGTAGACTAGGTATGCTGGACTATTTTTATCATACCCGACAAAAATACCCTTTTCACATCTTGAGTCCAACTTTTTCTTGTTCTGTCTGTATGCATAGCAAACAGATCCAAATTATTTCATCTTTGAAAGATCAGGCTTTCTCCCAGTAAACATGTAGTGTGGAGTCTGTCCTACACGCTTATTGTAACACCTATTGCGAATTACTGCAGCAGTCATTACAGCATATGTCCACAATTTCTTTGGTAGGTTGCTCTCAAGTAGCATGCATCTTGCCATTTCAAACAGTGTTCTCCAATTTCTCTCAGCGGTCCCATTTTGATGGGGTGAGTAAGGGGCTGAAGTTTCATGTCTTATGGCATTCTTACTGAGCAGTGACTGGAACTCTTTGGCTGTGTACTCTGTGCCATTATCTGACCTGACACACTTTATTTTTCCATAAGGGGCCACATCAGCAATAAACTTCTCAGTAGCTTTTACAGTATCACTTTTTGCTTTTAGGAAATACACAAAAACTGCCCCTGAATAATCATCCGTAAATGCTAGAGTATATCTGAACCCATCTTTCGCCTCTGGCTCAATAGGGCCAGCCAAATCAGTGTGCACAAGCTCAAGAGCTGCTTTTGCCTTTTCATCAGGCTCTCTGTTTCTGCTCTGAACAATTTTTCCCTGTGTGCAGATTTCACAGTTGAGGGTAGATTTGTCAATCTTACCTGTGATTTTCATTCCCTCTGTCACATTTTCTAACTTTGACACATCCTCAAAATTACAGTGGCCAAGAATTTTGTGCCATGTGTGAATATCATAGCACCCATGACATCCATCATCATTTTCATCACTTACAGTGTTAAGATAGTAAAGTCTATCGTACTCCTCAATGTCAAAAGTGGTACCGTTCTTGTGGATGAGCTTGTTACACCCCTGTCGAAAGTTGACTGAAGCTCCGTTGGCTGTCGCTGCTTTAACAGAGAAAATGTCCTGTGGAAACGACGGCACGTACAGCGCCTTCGTCAGCGTTGTTTTCACCCGACAACCCGTGTTGTCTCTCAGGTAAACCTCCGCTGCACCTCTCCTCTCCGCGACACCATTCGTTCTTGTTCCGTCAGCCAGCTCCACGGAATGTTTTTCCGGTTTGAAAGTCTTGTCAAACTCCTTAAACTTCCCGATGTCCGTGACTATATGTGACGTTGCTCCCGTATCAACCATCAGCCCTTTATGTTTCAGTCCACGAACCTGACAGTCACTTATTTTGAATGCAAATGTGTGGCCTTCAGCATCTGTTGCTTGTTTCACATTGTCTCTTCTTTTTTGTCTGCAATTTGCGTCAGTATGAGTGGAGCGCTTGCAAAAACTACACCACTGTCTCCGTTCTCTGTGCTCTCCAGTAACGGTACATTCCCGGGCCTTGTGCCCTTTCTGGCCACAGTTGAAGCAGGTTATCTCGGCCCCTTTATCTCTTCCTCTTGGCCAGCTAACTGTAATGTTACTTGCCTTCATCACGTTGTCGTCAGTGGAAATGGCGCTAAACTTCTCGGTGCTTTCATAGCTCCTCAACTTGGTTTTGAACTTGCCATAAGTTGTCGGCTCGTCACTCTGCGTTAAGTGGATGGCAAACGGCTTAAATGATTCGGGCAAACCTTTCAGAATCATTGCAATCAACAGCCCGTCACTTAAAGTCTCTTCAGCATTCCTCAGTGCTGTAATAGCCGTCTCAGCACGAATGATATAATCCGTAACACTTTCGTCACTGGCTTTCTGAAGAGAAGTTAGCTCAGTGTAGAGGCTAATCACACGTGGCTTCCCTTTACCTGCATAATGTTCCCTCAATATCTTCAACGCTTTTCTCCCATCATCTGCTGCTTCTCTCATTATCAGGGAAAGACTTTTATCATCCAAAACCTGTATCAATTCGGCGTAGGCTTCTTCATTTTTCTCTCCGTCTTCTTCATCTTCATCCACGCTCAATATGGTGGCCTTTAGCCCTAGCAAACGCAAGTGTCCCAAAAACTTCGTCTCCCATAACTCGTAGTTTTTTTCATCTCCGTCGAAACATAATCTATTCCATCGGCTTCCATGTTCCCTCCTGGGCCCATAACCTGTTGGTGCTGTCATCTTCAGGACAGGAATACCGGCTTACTTAACAGAGGAATAAACACACATGTTCATCGTTGGTGTTTTAACTAGAACGCGGGAAAATGCCCTTTCTTTATTTTCGCACATGCGCAGTTGTACATCTCTCATAGGGCATAACTGTACCAGTGTAAGAACACAATTTATAACATATTAGTCTATATGTTAACACAATTTATTGCGTCTTTGTCCGCCTCCTCACATTACTTTTTCTTTCCTGTGAGTGCAATTATTGATCTATTTGTAAATATGTTCCTTTTTAGGAAGCGCGATTGATTTTTGTTTCTCGAGAAGTCGGATTATGCATGATGTAATTGGGTGCTGATGATTAGTTTCAAGACATAAGGCTGTACCAAACAACACAACTGTGTGATTTATTTGCATTATAATGAGATTAAGAATGTTCATTCCAGCATATTGCAGGACGCCTAACCAGAAGAACTGACAGGTTAAGGCTATATCGATTCAATGTGGTTTACATTTCTCACAGCAACCTAGTTATCAATAGTCAATTTAATCCGACAGCACAGCATCACCATGGAAACTGTCCCGACAAAAATAAGACGCGCCATTCACCAGATATTAGACCGTGTAGGCCTATGTTTAATATCAACAATGTAAAATGATGTTTTTCCCCTTCCCGCTTGTTTTTTGTTGTTGTACATGAATATATTGTGTCACTGCCCATGAGTCAATTCTAAAGAGAAGAGAAGGAATGAGTCAAAACCATCAAAATGAAACATTTTTTGAGGTAGGCAAATACAAGCTCCTTCTGCAAGGGATGCTTTAGGCCTATAGTATGGTTTAGGGATGATCAGAACTTCTTGTAATGAGGCCTTGCCTGTCAACTCACATTGGCAAAGCCTAAAATGTTGTTTGCTTTCACTCATGTGGAGTGAAAGTTAGGCTATAGCTCAAATGGTCCTTGAAATCCTCCAAGTATACTAATTTGCAAAAAGTCTATGGAGTAGAAGCTATTGATAAATAGCTTACATTTAAAAGACTAACAAACCAAATGTGATGCAAAAATCCTAGCAAAATGTATAGCGCATAGAATTAAAAAGGTATTGTCGGATATTATTCATTCTAATCAGACAGGTTTTTTACATGGAAGATACATTGGAGATAATATAAGGCAAGTATTGGAAACAATAGAACACTATGGAAAATATGGGAAACCAGGCCTGCTATTCATAGCAGACTTCGAAAAGGCATTTGATAAAGTTCGACTGGAATTTATATATAAATGCCTGGAGCATTTCAATTTTGGAGAATCTCTTATAAAATGGGTCAAAATCATGTATAGTAACCCTAGGTGTAAAATAGTAAATAATGGCTATTTCTCAGAAAGTTTCAAACTGTCAAGAGGAGTGAAACAAGGTTGTCCACTATCGGCATATCTATTTATTGTGGCCATCGAGATGTTAGCTATTAAAATCAGATCCAATAATAATATCAGAGGATTAGAAATACAGGGCTTAAAAACAAAGGTGTCATTGTACGCAGATGATTCATGTTTTCTTTTAGATCCACAACTAGAATCCCTCCACAGCCTCATAGAGGATCTAGATACATTTTCTAACCTCTCTGGATTAAAACCAAATTATAACAAATGTACTATATTACGTATTGGATCACTAAAAAATACAATTTTTACATTACCATGTAGTTTACCAATAAAATGGTCTGATGGTGATGTGGATATACTCGGAATACATATCCCAAAGGAAATAAATGATCTCACTTCAATAAATTTTAATAGAAAGTTAGCAAAAATAGATAAGATCTTACTACCATGGAAAGGAAAATACCTGTCAATTTGTGGGAAAATCACCCTGATTAACTCTTTAGTATTATCCCAGTTTACCTATTTGCTTATGGTCTTGCCTACGCCTAGCAAACAGTTTTTTAAATTATATGAGAAAAAAATATTCAATTTTATTTGGAACGGCAAGCCAGACAAAATTAAAAGAGCATATTTATATAATGAATATGAATTCGGAGGACAGAAATTATTAAATATTAAAGCATTAGACCTATCACTAAAATCTTCAGTCATCCAAAAGTTATACTTAAATCCGAACTGGTTCTCAAGCAAATTAGTAAGATTGTCTCACCCACTGTTCAAGAAAGGCCTTTTTCCCTTTATTCAGATTACAACCTCTCACTTTCAGTTATTTGAAAAGGAAATAATCTCCCAAATGTCACTATTTCTAAAACAAGCCATAGAAAGTTGGTTGCAATTTCAATTTAATCCTCCAGAAACGACAGAACAAATAATGCAACAAATATTGTGGTTAAATTCAAATATACTAATTGACAAAAAACCTTTATTTTTTGACAGAATGTTTAAAAAAGGTATAATCTTCGTAAATGATATCATCGGTAGGACTGGTGGAGTTATGTCGCACATGCAGCTAACAAAAACATATGGAAATGTCTGCTCTACCCAAAATTACAACCAAATAATTGCAGCCTTACCGCAAAAGTGGAAGAGGAAAGTTGAAGGGGGAGAAAGTAAGGAACTTGTCTGTCGGCCTTGCATTAAAGAACATAATTGGTTAAGGAAAACTGTGATAAATAAAAAAGTATATCAGTTTCACTTAAGGACCAAAGGATTGACAGCAGTCCCATATAGATTGCAAAATAGTTGGGAAGAGATCTTTGACGTACCGATCCCATGGCATAGTGTTTATGAACTGACACGCAAAACGACACCGGATTCAAAAATTAGAATCTTTCAATTTAAATTATTATATAAAATTCTTGCTACCAATAGAATGTTATTTATATGGGGGATACAATCTTCCCAGCTCTGCAGATTTTGCTGTGAAGAGATAGAATCATTAGATCATTTGTTTTGGTTCTGTCCATTTGTAGCTTGTTTTTGGACACAGGTCCAGGAATGGCTAAAGGATTGCAATATTTACCTGGAACTAACCTTGCAGATAGCATTACTGGGTGATCTGAAAAGTCATAGTCAATCAATCAATAATATAATAATACTTTTAGCAAAAATGTTTATTTTTAATTCACAATCTGTAGAAGCAATGAGAATAGAAAGGTTCAGAACTTTTGTAAAACATCACAGTATGGTTGAAATATATATGGCAAATAGAAATCCTATATGGATGGTGTTAAGAGATAGATGGGAGGTATTGAATAGAGTTGAAGGATGGGACTAATAACAAATAACAACAAATAATAACAAAGATAGCTAATAATGTAAGCATACTGTGTCCATAATAAGTATATAGGTTGTATGTTGGGAGCTTTTGGGAAAGAGCACAGTTAGAAAGATATGGCATTTAGAAGCAAACCGGATGGACATCATGAAAATGATCGGAGAGGTTGAGAGTAGAAGAAGTTCAGGAGCAAAAAAATAAATATATGTATATATATATATATATATATATATATATATATATATATATATATATATATATATATATATGTGTATATATATATATATATATATATATATAGATATAGAATTATTGTAAAATTAACTCTGTCCATAAGGTGTAGATAGTAAGTATAGACCGGAAGTAGAGGCCTGGGCGTTGTTGTTCACTAATTTACTCCAAGTAGGGAAAGGATGGTGGGGTTGAAAAGTAATAAAGGGGAATATATATATATAAAAATAAAAAAAAACATGGGGGATTGGAAGTGATGCAGACAATTACATTGATAGAAGATACAATCTATCTGCAATATTAAGCTGATCCATCCCCCCCCCCAAAAAAAAAAAAAAAAAAAAATCTAATTTACACCACATTATGTAGATGGCCCTCTCTATGTGACAAACTGCCCTTGTCAGTGTGAGTGTGTGTGGTGCTAAAAGGACAGCTCAGCCAAATCAGTCAGGTCAGCCTGGCCTCAGAGCCATACAAAGCATACTATACATATTTTTCTGCACCTTCAAGACATATGATATGTACTATGGTCTAGTTACTTTAGACAGAAACAAAAGTAGGGTGGTTGCTCGGGGAGGATGGGTAGGCGTATACCACCACCATCTTGCAATCCAAAGGTTGCGTGTTCGAGTCGCATCAGGGACAACTGTAGCATTTTAGCTAACCCTTCCCCTAACTCTTATTCTAACATAACCCTTTCCACTCAAAGTCCCTGTCATCCTGTATATGGGTTGAAGATGGCAGATTTTGTGATTGATAAGGGCCTAAATTAGAATGCAGTGGCTGTACAGTAACATGCCATGACGTCAGAGCTCAGGTTCTCCACTTCAGAGTGCTGTATGGGTTTCGACTGACAGCCGTTATAAACTTGAGCAAGAAAATGCACCCATCCCTCCCACTAATTGGGCTACTTTTTCACATTTGTTGTTGTCTGAGTGTCACGACTTCGGCCGAGGCTGCCTCCCCTCCTTGTTCAGGCAGGCTTCGGCGTTCGTCGTCACCGGCTTACTAACCACTGCCGCCCCAATCATCATCACAATTGTCTTGTCTTGTCAATCACACACACCTGGTTCCTATCCCCTAATTAGTCTGTTTATAAGTGTTCCCTCTGCCCCCTTGTCCTTGTGGGTGATTGTTATTTGTGAGAGTAGTCTAGCTCGGTGGAGCTACTCATTTACATTTCACATTTACATTTTAGTCATTTAGCAGACGCTCTTATCCAGAGCGACTTACAGTTAGTGAGTGCATACATTTTCATACTGGCCCCCCGTGGGAAACGAACCCACAACCCTGGCGTTGCAAGCGCCATGCTCTACCAACTGAGCTACAGGGGACAAAACAAGGATTAAACTTAGAACAGCAAACAGTGAACTAATATGAAACATAGACAATAACTACTTTGGAATTATATATTTAATAAATAAATGAAATGAATAAATTATAAATTGAATTAAAATAATACATTATATAACATTGAAATTACTTGTTACATAGGCCTATATAAACTAAATCCAAAGCACAAAAAGCAGACAACTCATAAAAAACGAAATACATATAAGAAGTTAGCTATATAAAGTCATGAAAATAATTTACTTACAGATCTAAAAGTGGATCCAATCCTTCTAGAAAGCAATCTTCGTCGGCCGAGTCGAAATCCTCGTTGTCCTAATTGCTCCCCTGATCCGAGTCCGACCAGTATTTTATTCAAAGCTTCTATGTCGGTATACTTATTCATAGCTGCCTTCTTTTTAGCTTCCTGTTCGATATTCTTAGTTTTTACCTTTTTTTACCCCCCTTGAGAAGCCATCTTTTATGCTAAAGCGATTAAATTAAAGCAATGAAATCTGTTTACAATGTAATGAAACAAATTAAAATAATGTATGCACTCACTAACTGTAAGTCGCTCTAGATAAGAGCGTCTGCTAATTGACTAAAATGTAAAATGTAAAATGTAGCGTGCGTCTCGTCTCTGAGCCAGGAAGCAATAGTTCGCATTAAGCATAAAAGGTTCTAGGCCTTGCTTTGTCCCACCCAGGTCAACTGCATATCCCTGGAAAGCTTCTCATTGGCTACAAGACTGTCAAGGTGCCATAGTCGCCAATCCCCTGTGTTATGGACGCCTTCAGCGCATAAGCAGGTGATGTCATATCGGTGGACATTTGATGTTGCCTTTCAGTCATATGTCATCAGATAACATAGATTTGTTCCTCCCAACCTAATGATTAATTTCATACCCCCCATGTAGCTATAGCTCAAACACAGACCAAATCGAAGCTTACCTTGTAAGATGTACGCTGTTTGGTGAAAGTGTTGTGTAAAATAAACATTTTGACTCTCAGGGCTGGTGATCTATAACGGTAGGTCACAGGCAGACAAATAAGACCTCCTCGTGATCTGTGGAGTCCCGGCTTTCGGTGTGTATCAACGTATTCCGTGTTTATTTTGTTTATGCTTCACAACTCTAACCGGAATGTAGGTAGCAGCCATCTTGAAATTAGGTCATCGGCTCGGCCTGTCCTTATACATTCGTGTGCCCATATGTGGTAGTAAGTCACACCAAAGATTTTAAGGCACAGGTCAATAGCCAAGATACGCAGCTTTCAGCAGACACCCTGCTTTTGCATATAGGGGCTACCGTTCTCATACCAGACTGAATTGAATTAAAAACAAATACATTTAAGAGGTTAAAAAGCAATATATAGTAAAACATGTTTATTTCAGTCGTCCTCAACATGTTAAAAAGCAACTCATTTCATATAGATGTGAAAGTTGTTTTTCTAATACATTTTTGCTTAATTTTGGAGATGTTTAATGACTAAATTACTCAAATGTAAAATGTAAACACCCTACTACTACTCGTAACATTGTGTTGCCAGGGTAGATTTTCCCCTGTGCCTATGTATTTTTTGATATCGTTACAGTGTATTTGCCAGGGATGATAGTTTCCCCTGTGCCTGTTTCGTTGATCGCTATTTGAGCGCATTTGTGTGTCTGCGAAGGAATAAACTCTGTAGTACTCACTGAGTGAGGGAAATGCTGTAAATCGAGAGGAGTCCACGGTTACAAAGATGACATACGTTAAACCCTGGGTTGTCCTGAACAGAATGAGCATATGTTTGTTGTATTGTGAAGAAAATTAGCCGTGGAACACGCACTTGAATGCAATCATGACTCCATTCTATGTGCACCAAAATTACAATCTGTTTGTCTGAATTGCCTTTTGAAAGCTTATCACTGTAAGATCGTAATTTATAACTTAGCTAGCCATGTTGGCAATAGAATAAGCTTTCAAATGACCCAGATTGTGATTTATAATGGAATGTTTTTGGATTGCTTAAACAACGAGAGTAATTGTGTGATGGTGGCGACGCAGGGCTGTGTTCCAAATGAAAAACTACAAGTGTGCTTGCTTCAGTTCCTCAATGGCAAAGCTAGGAGAAAAAAACAAACACCTTATTTCCTTGAGTTATAAAAGTGCATTGAAATTACTTAGGAACTGTGCACAGTTTGGGAAGTTGTGTGGCCACTTGGAGACAGACACCAGTTAGACCTTTTGCTCAAACCTTTGTAATCGTTTTCTTCATATCTTGCACCTTCTCCAAAATGTCAATGAATATTCTTAATATGTTACTGAATGTATCCAAAGTATTTTCTGATTTCTTTATTGACAAATGCTGTGAAAAGTACAGTAAATGTAAAATGCACATAAAATCAACAGCGTAATGTTTTGATTAAGTATTGTGTCAGGTGAACGTTGTGTCCTGACCTTTGGTCTAATAATTTCCCCATAATCTCCAAAGTGTTCTCTTTCAATTGCTACCATGGTCATGCATATGCTTTTTATAATTCTTCTGTTAGAAACATTTCAATTTGGCCCTATACAAACAGCGCCTTCGGAAAGTATTCAGACCCCTTGACTTTTTCCACATTTCGTTACGTTACAGCCTTATTCTAAAATGGATTAAAATTATAATAAATCCTCAGCAATGTACACACAGTACCCCATAATGACAAAGCGAAAACAGGTTTTTAGAAATGTTTGCAAATGTATTACAAATAAAAAACAGAAATACCTTATTTACATAAGGATTCAGACCCTTTGCTATGAGACTCAAAATTGAGCTTAGGTGCATCCTGTTTCCATTGATCATCCTTGAGATGTTTCTACAACTTGATTGGAGTCCACCTGTGGTAAATTCCATTGATTGGACATGATTTGGAAAGGCACACACCTGTCTATATAAGGTTCCACAGTTAACAGTGCATGTCAGAGCAAAAACCAGGCCATTCGGTCGAAGAAATTGTCCGTAGAGCTCAAATACAGGATTGTGTCGAAGCACAGATCTGGGGAAGGGTACCAAAACATTTCTGCAGCATTGAATGTCCCCAAGAACACAGTGGCCTCCATCATTCTTAAATGGAAGAAGTTTGGAACCACCAAGACTCTTCCTAGAGCTGGCCGCCCGGCCAAACTGAGCAATCGGGGGAGAAGATGCCTTGGTCAGGGAGGTGACCAAGAACCCGATGGTCACTCTGACAGAGCTCTAGAGTTCCTCCGTGGAGATGGGAGAACCTTCCAGAAGGACAATCATCTCTGCAGCACTCCACCAATCAGGCCTTTATGGTAGTGGCCAGACGGAAGCCACTCCTCAGTAAACGGCACATGACAGCCCGCTTGGAGTTTGCCAAAAGGCACCTAAAGGACTCTCAGACTATGAGAAACAAGATTCTCTGATCTGATGAAACCAAGATTGAACTATTTGGCCTGAATGCCAAGCATCACGTCTGGAGGAAATCTGGCACCACCCCTACGGTGAAGCATGGTGGTGGCAGCATCATGCTGTGGGGATGTTTTTCAGTGGCAGGAACTGGGAGATTATTCAGGATCGAGGGAAAGATGAACGGAGCAAAGTACAGAGAGATCCTTGATAAAAACAAAGTACAGAGAGATCCTTGATAAAAACCTGCTCCAGAGCGCTCAGGACCTCAGACTGGGGCGAAGGTTCACCTTCTAACAGGACAATGACCCTAAGCACACAGCCAAGACAATGCAGGAGTGGCTTCGGGACAAGTCTCTGAATGTCCTTGAGTGGCCCAGCCAGAGCCCGGACTTGAACCTGATCGAACATCTCTGGAGAGACCTGAAAATAGCTGTGCAGCGACGCTCCCCATCCAACCTGACAGACCTTGAGAGGATCTGCAGAGAAGAATGTGAGAAACTCCCCAAATACAGGTGTGCCAAGCTTGTAGCGTCATACCCAAGAAGACTCAAGGCTGTAATCGCTGCCAAAGGTGCTTCAACAAAGTATTGAGTAAAGGGTCTGAATATTTATGTAAATGTGATATTTCCGTTTTTTATATTTTATAAATGTGCTACAATTTTCTAAAACCTGTTTTTGCTTTTTCATTATGGGGTATTGTGAGTAGATTGATGAGGGAAAAAAATGATTCATTCAATTTTAGAATAAGGCTGTAACGTAACAAAATGTGGAAATAGTCAAGGGGTCTGAATACTTTCCGAATGCACTGTATGTTTCACATATAGTGCATTAGGCTGTCATGCCTTTTACTGAGTGGCTTCTGTCTGGCCACTCTACCATAAAGGCCTGATTGGAGGAGTGCTGCAGAGATGGTAGTCCTTCTGGAAGGTTCTCCCATCTCCACAGAGGAACTCTGGAGCTCTGTCAGAGGGACCATCGGGTTCTTGGTCACCTTCGTGACCAAGGCCCTTCTCCCCCGATTGCTCAGGTGGACTCCAATCAAGTTGTAGAAACATCTCAAGGATGATCAATGAAAACAGGATGCACCTGACCTCAATTTCGAGTCTCATAGCAAAGGGTCTGCATATTTGTTTTTAATACATTTGCTAAAATTTCTAAAAACCTGTTTTCGCTTTCTCAGTTTGGGGTATTGTTGAGGGAAAACATGAATTTAATCCATTTTAGAATAAGGCTGTAATGTAACAAAGTGTGGAAAAATTCAAGGGGTCTGAATACTTTCCGAATGCACTGTATGTGACATTTTAGACACAAAAAAGGGGATGAGATTACGGTAAACATTATTAGGCCTATATTCAATCTAAAATGCAACATAGACACACACAGCTTAACACAGACACACAGCCTAACACTAAGTCTGAATTGTACCACAGAAGGCTACACTACTAGTCTAATAACATAGCTTACTTCTAAGGTAGACCTGTACCTGAGTTGGGTTATATTGTAATGTTATGTTTGGTGTTGATTAGTTATTCTAGTGATGGGAGGATAAACTGCACAGATGGAGTGAGCTGCCTGCTAGCCACCTGCACAGCAAGCTAGATGGGACACATTTTTAATTCACTGGTATTTAGCTATGTTTTTATGTAGGGCTGTAGCCACTGAATTCTGGTAGTTTACAATTCAAATAATAAAACCATCACGCAAAATTCTCAGCTGGCACAATACAGCCACTACCCTTACCTCAGCGAACGGCGTTAAGCCAACAAACAGTCCTTCACACAGCTAGCTATCATCTCGTCATGAAAACTGGTGGGGACACGTGAATTTGGACCAATCCCTGACAAACCATACAACCAAAATGTAGCTATGAAGCTCTACTTTGTAACCTGTTTTTTGTCGCTGAAAACATCTGAATGACAGAAGCAAAGGAAAAACTCTTGACCTTATATTTCAGTCCAAGGACGTCTGATGACCATAAAACACCCTCAGGATTTTCCCATACTTGTTGACAATACAATGTCACATCGAGCTTACTCTGGTCGCAAAGAGCAAATATGAACACTGATTTCACGGGATTCATAAAAAAGACTGTCCCACAGAATTGAACGTTCAAATCAAGGCACTTACTTTACATTTGGGCTCATATTGCGTAAATATCATAACGTACAGTATTACGATTTTTAGACATGGGTTAACAACCTCCACATTCATGTTTTCAAATGATTTATTATGTATTTTGACAACCACATTATTGACATTTAGTGAAAATAGATTTGATCACTGCTGTTTTTTGTAGAATTATCACTTAGCGTCCATTGTTTGTCGCGTCACCTAACACCCTAATAAAACTGCACATTTTCTCTCAGCCTCATGGAAAAATGTTTTACAATTGCAGGAAGTTAGCTGCTTCCCACCCACCAACGAATTTATGGCTACGCCACTGTGTTCAACACCATAGTTCCCTCCAAGCTCGTCACCAAGCTTGGGACCCTGAGACTGAACACCTCCCTCTGCGACTGGATCCTGGACTTCCTTATGGGCCGACCCCAGGTGGTAAGAGTAGGCAACAACACCTCTGCCACGCTGACCCTCAAAACGAGGCCTCCCAGGGATGTGCGCTTAGCCCCCTCCTGTACTCCCTATTCATCCGTGACTGTGTGGCCACGCATGACTCCAAGTTCATCATCAAGTTTGCTGACGACCAATGTTGGGGGGGGGGGGGGTAACGCATTACCAGTAATCAGATTACTTTTATGAGTAACAGAGTAAAGTAACGTGTTACTTTTTCATTGTCAAACAATGCATGCGTTACTTTCAGAATCATATCTCTACTGGACGAGTGTTTCCATGATCCAATCTCAACTTGTTTCCTCATTTAGTTGTTTGGAGAAATGTCATGACAGCTGTTGCCCATAGAAATGTATAGATGGTGCACCTCTGATCTTTGCCATTGATCACTTCTGTGATAGCAAAGTGGGCTTTCCCGTCTAGTAGCAAGTGTGCCCTCTATACATCTCTATGGGTCCGTGTACATGCGGTCTTTAAACAGAACTGGCGGTTCGAGAGAAAGATTTTGATTGAAAAGATATTAAATCTGTACAGATGTTTGGCTTACAATATTTATATATATATACATTTTTTTTAAACCTTTATTTAAACAGAGAGTTACATTGAGATTAAAAATCTATTTTACAAGAGCGCCCTGTACACATTACAATAAAAACAGAATATTTAAACAACATACACATATACACTACCAGTCAAAAATTTGGACACACCTACTCATTCAAGGGTTTTTCTTTATTTTTACAATTTTTTACATTGTAGAATAATAGTGAAGACATCAAAACTATAAAATAACACATTTGGAATCATGTAGTAAGCAAAAAAGTGTTAAACAAATCAAATTATATTTTATATTTGAGATTCTTCAAATAGTCACCCTTTGCCTTGATGACAGCTTTGCACACTCATTTGATGGTCTTGTAAGAAATTAAGATAATTACATTGTTATTGGCTTGGTTTGGATTATTGAAACAGACATTCCTGTGTTGTGATGTTTTGTCAATGTTTTCCTGTTATTATTTCATTTAGCTGTGGAGTAATGGATGTGTGTACTATTATTTAATTATTAGAATTTTACAATTTGACCTTGATGTTGGTTGCTAATGATTAAAATGATGTAAATCTTAATGAATAAAAAGTGAACTATTCAGACAATCTTGGAGATGAGAAGAAATTAATAAAAATAGTTGCAAATTATCCCTGACAGTGTTAGTGTTGTTTCTTTAAGTCTTGCACTGTTCCTGTCTTCCTCTCTACATGCATCCGATTGGAGTTTAGTATATTCAAAGTTGATTTGTTCTCTCTATGGTTTGTCTGAGGACCATGTATGACCTTCCACCAAACAAATGCGACCAATGGACACTTAAAAAACAACAACATTTTACTAATTTAAAAGACACTCTTAACCAGAGCGTCTTGCAGTAGTACACGCATACATTTTTGAATTGGTCCCCAGTGGGAATCGAACACACAAACCTAGCGTTGCAAGCACCATGCTCTAGCAACTGAGCCACACAACTGAGAACAAACTACCTTTTATCCTAACCTAAATTGGTCATTTCCAGCTCTCCTCAACGACTGGAGGAGCCGAGGATTATGCTGTTGGGAAAGACCGGAGCTGGCAAGCGCAGTGCGGGCAACACCATCCTGGGAGAAGATAGTTTCCGACATCCTGCCGTTCACACGCCGTAGCCAAACACTGCGAGGTCAACACCAAAATGATCATCAAGAAAATAGTTATCGTTACAGACACGCCAGGGATTTGTGACATGGACTGCGCCCCCGGACCTCACGCCTTCGTGCTGGTGTTGAGAGTCGGACGGTTCACCGAAGATAAGTCTGTGGTGAAGAACATAAGAAGCTGGTTTGGAGACGCTGTGTTAAACCATACTGTCCTGCTCTTCACCCATGGTAACGACCTAGAAGAAGGCATGACCATAAGGGACTATTCATCGGTCTTGAGATCACATATTGAGTGTCTCGGTGTCGGATACATTTGTACTCGGTCTTGACTCGGTCTCGGACAGTGAGGACTCATAATGTCTTCCCGAGACCAGCGGAGTAAAAAAACGTATAATTATTCCATTCAGTCAGTGCGTAAAACCGCTTCGCCAGGCCAAATATATACACTTCTTTCTTGAAACATGAATATCTTAAAAGCCTTTATATCTATTATAGACATGTTTGCGCAGTGCGAACCTATAGGCCTTCAGTGTGTGACAGGTTCGTGATTCTGAAACAGCAACCGTAATACCAGCGCACTCGTGTAGTTCAGTGCACTTTTTGTAAAACACGAAGGGCCAGTGGTGTACTGGAGGATATACGCAGGTATAAGCCGTATACCCACTTTCTTTCAGTGGGCAATGCTTATACTCCCATCTTAATCCCTACTGATGCATATCAAAGTAGTGTAGTGGAGGTATACGATTTATCAATTACGTAGTACAATAGAGAAATCATGCACAAAGTAGCCTACACAATCGCAAAGCACGTGAAATATATTCACATGCGTGCCGCACACAGCCTAGTTTCAGCGGAATATCATCTGCAGGCAGCAAGAGTGCAGCTCTTAACTGGTTTTGACATCGGTAGGGTAGGAAAGACGTTTCAATTTATGATATCTACCAGTAAATGCTAACTAAGGCAACAATGGGTATGCAAACCAGGTATTGAAAAAGTTTAGTCCTAAGTGTTGGTTAGTAGGCTTTTTGTGATGCGCAATTGTAATCATGCGCTGATTGCATCAGGGGCTTCTAGATGGATGGGCCTGGGTGGACAGAGGCCCACCAACTGGGGAGCCAGGCCCTGACAGGCCCACCCAATCAGATTGATGTGGTTTAAGTATTGTTGTGGACATATTCCCCCCCCCCCAAAAAAATTGTGTGATTTTGAGAGTGAAAATCTGAAAAATCTAAAGGAAAACTAAAGAAAACATAGGAAAACATAGGATTTTTCACACTGAGTGCCTTTCCTTCGTTTCGGAAATGGAAAAATTAGAGCATACCCACTTCTCCTGGCACCACTACACCACTGCATAGGGCCGATGGAAAGACAGCAGTCACATACAGCATGATGTTAAAGAATAAGCAGTCCATAAACTTGGACATAATAAGCCAGCAGGTCCCAATCATAAGAATACAAAAACACAACCATTAAGCATTTCCCAATCGAAATGTACAAGTATTACTTGCCATTGCAAAAACATTTTACGTTTAGCACACCAAGTAACCAGTGACCTAAAGTTTAAAGTGGAACTGACAGCGTTTTAACTACTTTGCAGATATGAAACAAACAGACAATCATAATATCAGTAAAAAATATCTAATTCCCAGTTTATGCTTCAAAAAACAACTTTATAAGAGGTTTTAAAAATAGGTTATATTTGACTCAATGTTCCGTGACATACACTTAGGCATTGTTGGCAGAATAGATGGATGCAGTTCAATGCATGATTAATATAATTCACCAAAACATTTATTGGTAGTCCCAAAAATATTGCTATCATGTTGTAAATCACAGCTGGCCTGGTACAATGTTTGCTGCCTCCATTCGGGATACACTGTTTCAGTTTCAATGACTCAATATTCTGGACAAAAACGGACAAATGTAACTAAGGCTGGGAATGTCAATACAATCAAACTAGCAAGGGCAATGATCACAAGTCAGTCATAATGTCGCTAATAGGCTAGCATATCTATTTATGTAGCAAGCTAAAAACACGGAGCCTAACGTTAACTAGATAGCTAGCTAGCTGCTAGGAAGATGTCAGGCCATTGGAGGAGTGGGTGAGTGACTGACTATTTCCCCTCATATCGTTTTTTGGTGGCGATACACAGCTAGTGATGGTTAGCTAGCAAGAACTTGAACGACTGCTATACAGTTAGCATATCTCTTCCGTTCGCAAATTCACTCTGCCTATCAACTCTGATTTGAGAGCACTGTCGTCTGAGTGTGCCAGAGTGCAGAACAACTGATCAATTTACGAACGTGCAACACCTGCTGAATATGACCGGTGTCAGTAAACATAGGCAAAAAGTAATAGTTAGTCAAGAACGCTCTAGATAACATGTAAACAGCCTAACCAGCTCTGCTATGGTGAGTAAAATGGTCAGAGTGTAGCTGGAAGTAGCTAGCTAGCAAGCTAGCCAACATTAGCCAGTTAGCTTGGGTGCTTGGTTGGGACAAGCATGCATTGGCAGTCAAGCTACAGAAGGACGAGGAGGCTACAATTCCCCATCGTTTATCAGTGACATTTTTATGGCCAACTTGCTGAAAACATTTGAGAGGGTTTATGCAATGTTCCTTTGTTAGATTTTAGCTCATCGTGCTCTGGCTAACATTAGTTGTTGATCTTGTTGTTGTTAATGTGCATAACTGAGGGAGAGAGAGCCTACCATTTCATGGTTGTTTGATCAATAGGACTGTAAAGTTCCCAAATGTAAGAGGACATATTTGCAGAAATCCATTCCGGTGTATTTTTCTGGCTTTTGGTGAATACATTTTAATGATCTAAAGTCGCGCTGATGCAACTGCCTGTAAACACACAGTCCAGTTCAAAGTGAATGCCCTGTGGCAAATGGCTTGTTTATAGCACACTGGTCTGTGTAGACTCCAGTTCTGGACAAGACAGATGTTTCTATTCGTTTTTATTTACTGTAGTGTCTATTAATTGTCTAAACGCACGGCCGCTTTCCCATTCTATATTGCTATAGAATTTTCACAAATGCCTTAGTATACATAATTCCCAAACATTCTAAGAATTTATGAAAACGTGAAAATGGCCATATCTAAGTGGTCACTTGTCAGATATGTAAAAAAATATACGTCATATTCTTCCTGGGGGTGTATATGAACAGATTTTAATAAGATTTCATGTTGCTAAAATGCTGTCAGTTCCACTTTAAATGCAACAATGTTTCACCCACATAAGTTATTTGCAAAGCGATTGCTAACAACACCAAGCATGCAATAAAAAACACAGCTCCACTCACCAGATGATGATCATTTGAAACTTAACTTCTTGTTGAAAGTTATTCTTGAAAAGGAGAAGCTAACAAATTAGCAACAAGATCCTCTTTGATAACACCTGCTGCAGCCGCTGCAAACTACCCGAAAACAAAAGCTAGCTAGCTAGACCATGGGAAAACTACTGCTTGCTATTGTGGAGTGACCAGTTCGCCTTCAAGAAGGCCTAAGTTTCCATATGTTTTTGTAAAAATGGTCCCACTCATTAAGTCAAAATGTGATTGGTTGATTCCACTGCCACTCCAACATTTAGCCATAATATACTTCAATGGCAGATGCATTTATCTAGGTTCTGATGGCCTAGCCATTGGCGGATTTAGCTAGCTAGATTTATCTCCCCAGAGACCAGCAAAGAAAAATCCTGATTGGAACTTTTTTTTTGCTATTCAGTGTTAACACTTTCCTTTCCAACAAAAACTGAAGCGATTAAATCAGAACATAGTTGAAAATAATAATATCATTATCATTATTACTATATTATTTTAATCATTATTTTACAAATCCTTAGCCCTTCTCTGAAGGCATAGAAGACCCATTGTTCCCCACTGTATTTGGGTTAGTAATAATTTGTAGAGTGGCTCTATTTTCCATCAGCATGCATTTCTTCACTATTTAGAATGTCTAAAGAATCCATATGTTGTTCTGAAATATGAACACATAAATACTGGACATTGTGAAGTGTTATTATGATGGTAATTTGACAACATTACAATCATGGTATTGAATTGGACTCGCATTTTTCTGGTCTCAGTCTTGACTTGGTCTCGGACCCCTTGTTCCCCTCCCGGTCTCGACTCGGTCTCACCCACCCCCCGCCCCCCCCTCTGGTCTTGGTCTTGACTCGGACTCGATTTGCTCAGATCTTGGTCTTGAATCGGTCTCGCTTTAGGTGGTCTCGAACACAACACTGCCAAAAATAGAGAAGAAGTTTAGGCCCTGTACACAGCAGAGGACCTTGTTCCAGGTGCTGACTCTGGTTGGAACAACTGAGTATTCAAACACGTAAAAAATAAAATATTATTAGAAAGACAATGATCAGCCTTGATTATTTTATTTTCCCCCTCAAAAATGATCTAGACAAGGTAAATTGTTGTCTCTCCAAGTGCGTCGTTTTTGTATGTGTTTTGGATAGTAGGTAAACATACTGTACTAGATTCCATCAGTAGAGTCCATTAAATATAATGTAATGTTTGATAATACCACAAGAGAGCAATGTGGTCTTTGCAGAATCTCATACGCTCTCCAGTGCCTGGCAGGCCACTGCTGGAGAGGCTTTCGGAAAGCTCCCAGGTCTTTTGAGTTGAATCTGTGCCTGAAATTCAATACTTGACCGAGGGACCTTATAGATAGATGTATGTATGGGGGATAGAGGAGAAGGGGTAGTCATTAAAAACCATGTCAACCCCTATTATTTCACACAGAGTGAGTCCATATAACTTATTATGTGATTTGTTAAGCCACATTTTACTTCTGAACTAATTTAGGCTTGCCTAAACAAAGACGATGAATATTTATGCAACGACTATATTTTTAGTTATTACATTTTTATTAATTTGTATAATTTTCTTGTCACTTTGACATTATGGAGCATTTTGTGTAGGCCAATGACAAAAAATTACAATTAGATATATTTAAATCACACTTTGTAATGTAACAAAATGTGAATAAAATGGTGTGTAGACTTTCTATAGGCACTGTAAGTATTCTTATATGGGTACTCCTGAAACCTATAAGTAACATATACGTGGTATACTATATGTCTTATAAGAAGTAGGCCACAATCATACACATGCATAAAGAGCCATATGTTTTACTTACACTACCGGTCAAAAGTTTTAGAACACCTACTCATTCAAGGGTTTTTCTTTATTTTTACTATTTTCTACATTGTAGAATAAAGTGAAGACATCAAAACTATGAAATAACACATATGGAATCATGTAGTAACCAAAAAAGTGTTAAACAAATCAAAATATATTTTATATTTGAGATTCTTCAAATAGCCACCCTTTGCCCTGATGACAGCTTTGTTATATTGATAGGTGCGTGAATTGGACCATATTGCTGTCCTGCCTGAGCATTCAAAATGTAACAAGTACTTTTTGGTGCCAGGGAAAATGTATGGGAGTAAAAGGTACATATATTCTTTAGGAATCTAATGGAGTAAAAGTCAAAGTTGTCAAAAATATAAGTAATAAAGTAAGTACAGATACCCCAAAAAACTACTTAAGTATTATTTCAAAGTATTTTTACTTAGATAATTTACAACACTGCATATCTGTAAGAAACATTAAGTACTGTATATACGAATCATACATTTGTCTGTTTTCTTAGGAATTAGGCTATTTATAATTGACTTTATAACTTGGTATAAATCCTGTCCATTTGGGATATAGTCAGTGCCTTTTGGGGGCCTTAAGTGAGATTTGATCAGGGGCCCCCACACCTCACGGGTAGAACATCTTAGTTGTATTGTGGCACACCTCGTTTGTCAGTGGCGGACGGCTCGCTTGGGTCTCTCTGAGCTCTTCCGTTGTCTGTTGTCATCCACAACACACTCTTGCAGATACTACATTCTTCATCGTCTCTGTGTCCTCCAGCAAGTGGAGAGAACAAAGAGAGTGAAGAAAAGAGGGATGGGGGGTTCAAATTTACAGGCCGTGCTGGGGGACATGATACCTGTGCTGAAAGGCAAGTGGGCAGGCATCACCGCAGACATCTACATGGGCCTCTGCCACTACTTCTTGCAGTACTTGAGGAACACCTTGTTTCCATAAACCATTCCATAGACATTCCCTTCCTAAACCAGACTATAGAGTCTCTCTCTCTCTCTCTCTCTCTCTCTCTCTCTCTCTCTCTCTCTCTCTCTCTCTCTCTCTCTCTCTCTCTCTCTCTCTCTCTCTCTCTCTCTCTCTCTCTCTCTCTCTCTCTCTCTCTCTCTCTCTCTCTCTCTCTCTCTCTCTTGTAAAGTAGACAGTCGACATGGTTTATACTCTATAGTGCCTTCTCAACAGATACTGTTGTTAGAGGACTGACTGTTATAGAAAGTAGTGCTATAGATTCTTAATTCCCATCCTCATTTAGAAAAACTGTATAATTTGTAACAATGTAAAGATATTAAAGCACATTTGATTACTATGCTAGTAGTTCTTGCATAAGCAAATGTTATGTGTGGGGTTCCCGTAGTTTAATCCAGTAAAAGTACTTTCTGTAGTGCATCTTTCAGCCCATATGCTGCCTGACACCCAGTCATTTATCACTTTATTTAGGCTACTCAATATCTTATAGCTAGGTCTATCATGCAAACATGTCATGCAAACAAACACTTCTTAATCATTGCCTCAGACCACTCGTAGAACAGTTAAGTGCGTCATTAGATGACTTTTTGCCCTCATCCTTGCTTTCCTTGCTTCGCTTGTTTGTAAAATTGCAATCTTCGTATTTATTTTCAACTATGAAGTTATCTGCAGTCACAGAGACACGATAAACATTTTGATTCAATGTTTAGCTGAGATCTAATGTGTGTAAGTGACACCGGACGGCAAAACATCATCTAACGAAGCTCTTATCTGTTCTATGAGTGGTCTGAGGCAGTCGTTTACTTACCAGCGTTTTCAAGTACAACTTTAGCAACAATGGTTTTGCGAAACAACTCAGAGATATAACGATGCTCCTCCAAAGGGTTTAACGTTGAATTTAGCCTTAAAGCGCCAATCAGCAATGAAAACAATAACAAAGCATTTCCCCGCCACTATATCAGTAAAAAGCTGAGGGATGGGGCTAGAGAAATGTAACCACGTTCAAATTCATAGACAGAGCTATGGATGCAAGGTCTGACCATTCATGATATTAAAATTATAGTTTTATCCATGTGTTTATTTTTGTTATTTTTTCTACATTGATTTTGTTTACAAACATTGGAGTAAAACAAGCTTTTATTTTGGGTTCTGGTGGGGTACGATAGTTGAACTAAGCTCATGAGGCATTTGTAAGTTATATTCTTCAAAAATCAATGGGTACATACAGTATCATACATTTATAAGTCTAAAATGTAGCAACTGCAGATTGCCTCTTTAAGATGATTATGGGAAACAGGTTGTCTTGTTTTTAATCTCATACCCAGCCAGCTCTCTCTCAAACCGAATATGCAGTAGCAATTGAGCCTGGAGACGAGGTTACCTTGTTTCATGTAATAGCATAGATATTGACTTAATGTATGATATATCATATTTGCCTAAGAGCTGGCGCAGTTTATGGTTTAAATTGTCTTGTTCAAGTGGGTATACACCGTACAATGGGTTATTGTGACTGTGAGACACATCTGCTGGTTTCTCAGTACATCTTTAGTCATTTAGCAGAAACTGTTATCCAGAACAATTTGGGTTAACTGCCTTGCTCAAGGGCACGTCAACATATTTTTCACCTAGTCGGCTCGGGGATTCAAACCAGCGACTTTTCGGTTACTGGCCCAAGGCTCTTAATTGCTAGGCTACGGAGGGACACCTCTATATCACAGTGTAACGTAACCTAATGAAAGATAAAATCACCAGCTTTAATTGTGAGCAAAAGTTGTTATTTTTCTGCCACCTCACAGTTCGGGAAAGACTGTGTAAAATAACAGATTTATCTGGTCTGATCAGACACCAGACAATGGCAATGGTACCAAAAATCAGAAAACCATGATAGTGTTAACCTGCTTCTAAACAGTAAAGTAATATGATTGATTGAATTTATTACATAATAAAAAAAATTGTACGCTGCTCCAGCCAGAGACAACATTACATACAGTGTCTATAGAAAGGCTATTCCCCCTTGAACTTTTTTTTCCCACAGTCATCCTTCTGATTTGAGCTGCAGGACAGGACGGAAAATGTTTAGGGATGTCACCATTAGTCCATTGGTGATTTGGATGTGATGGAAGAAAACTGAGGATGGATCAACAACATTTTAGTGACTCCACAATAATGACCTAAATGACAGAGTAAAAAAAAAAAAAAGAATATATACAGAAGAAAAATATTCCAAAACATGCATGTTTATGCAACAAGGCACTAAAGTAATACTGAAAAAAAAACACTGCCTTATAACCTAAAACACAAAGCCAAATCTACAAAGCCAAGACAATGAATGTTCCTGAGTGGCCAAGTTACAGTTTTGACTTAAATCTGCTTGAAATCTATGGCAAAACTTCAAAATTGCTGTCTAGCCATGATCCCCAACACATTGACAGAGCTTGGAGAATTTTTTAAATAGTAATATTGCACATTACAGGTGTGCAAAGCTCTTATGAGACTTACCCCAAAAAATGTACAGCTGTAATGACTACCAAAGGTGTTGTAACGTAGACACAGGGAGTCAGGAAGCAGGTGCAGTCATGAAGGGTGCCAGGTGTGCGTAATGATGGTTGCCAGGAACGGTGGTCAGCAGACCGGCGACGTCGCCGGAGGGAGGGCGCGGGAGTAGACGTGACAGTACACCCCCCCCCTCCCCCGACGTGCGGCTCCAACCGCAGGACGACGCCGGCCAGGAGGACGGCCCCGAGGGTGAGGAGCGGGCCGGTCCGGACGGCAAAGGTGGACATCTCGGATTATGTTGAGATCTAGAATGTCGTCCACCGGAACCCAACACCGCTCATCTGGACCGTACCCCTCCCAGTCCACCAGATACTGGAGTAGACCCCCACGACATCTGGAGTCCAGGAGGGATCTGACGGCATAGGCGGGACCTCCCTCGATGTCCAGGGGAGGCGGAGGGGTGTCATGGGGGACGGCATCAGCCAGGGGACCAGGAACCACCGGCATGAGTAGGGAAACGTGAAAAGAGGGTGAGATCCGGTAGTTAGTGGGAAGCTGTAGTCGGTAAGTTACCTCATTGACCCTCTGGAGGACTTTGAATAGCCCCACAAACTGGGGGCTTAGCTGCCGGCAGGGCAGGCGGAGTGGGAGGTTCCTGGTGGAGAGCCAGACGCTATCACCAGGATGGAAAACGGGTGCCTCACTGCGGTGGTGATCTGCCTACTCCTTCTGGTGGTGGACGGTGCGTTGGAGCCTCATGTGGGAAGCGTCCCAAACCTCCTCTGCGCATTGGAACCACTCGTCCACCACATGGGCTTTGGTCTGGCTCGGGGTCCACGGGGCCGGCTGGTACCGCAGGACACACTGGAAGGGAGATAACCCGGTGGAGGAGTGACGAAGTGAGTTCTGGGAGTACTTCGCCAAGGGAAGAAACCAGGCCCACTCTCTCTGCCGGTCCTGACAGTGACACCTCAGGAACCTCCCCAGCTCCTGGTTGGTCCTCTCCACCTGCCCGCTGGACTGAGGCCGGTACCCAGACGTGAGGCTGACTGTGACCCCCAGCTTCTCCATGAAGGCTCTCCATACTCGCAACGTGAATTGGAGATCACGGTCGGAGACGATGTCCTCCGGAAGGCCATAGTGCCGGAAGACCTGCTGGAACGGTGCCTCAGTGACCTGGAGAGCGGTAGGGAGACCAGATTGAGGGATAAAACGGCAGGATTTGGAGAATCTGTCCACAACAACCATAACAGTGGTGAAACCATCAGACAGAGAAAGATCAGTAACAAAATCTATAGACAGATGGGACCAAGGCTGCTGTGAAGAAGGAGCTTCCCTACAGGTGCGTGCCAGGGGAGACTTGGTTTGAGCACATACGGAGCAGGAGTTAACGTAGCAGGTGACGTCCTGCGCCAAGGTGAGCCCCCAGTACTTAACGGAGATGGATTGAGTGGTGCGGGTGATACCTGGGTGTCCAGCGGCAAGGGATGTGTGCGCCCAGGTCAATAGCCAATCCCTTACCTCCATGGGAACATAGGTGCGCTCCGGAGGACAGGTAGCAGGTGCGGGTTCCCTCGCCAGAGCCTGGGGATGTCCACGTCTATGTCCCAAAGCACGGGGGCAACGATTTGGGAGGGTGGTATGATGGGCGCACTCAGGATCGGAACCTCTCCTGAATCGTGGAGAAGGGACATTGGCTTTGATGTTCTTTAAACCTGGGCGGTATGACAGGGTGAAGTTGAATCTAGTAAAGAAAAGGGCCCACCTTGCTTAGCACGAGTTCAGCCGCCTCGCTATCCGTATGTACTCCAGGTTCCGATGGTCGGTGAGGATTAGAAATGGGTCCGTGGCACCGTCCAGCCAGTGTCTCCACTCCTCTAATGCCAACTTCACTGCCAGGAGCTCCCGATCAACCGATGTCATAGTTCCTTTCTGCAGGAGACAGTTTTTTAGAGTAGTATGCACATGGATACAATTTTTGTGGATTACTTTGACGTTGTGACAGGATGGCCCTCACACCCACTTCTGAGGCATCCACCTCAACCAAGAAGGGCAGCGCAGGATCTGGGTGTTTCAGCATCGGGGCGTAGGTGAAACGCCCCTTCAGTAGGCAGAAGGCCTCATCGGCTGCAGGATTCCACACCACCTTACGGGGACCACCTTCGAGGAGAGAGGTGAGAGGAGAGGCGATGGAGCTGAAGTTCCTAATGAAGCGACGGTAGAAGTTGGAAAACCCACAAAAAAGTCCCTTTATGGTGGTTGGGACTGGCCATGACCTCACTGCATCTACCTTCCTCTCCTCCATAACCACTCCCTGCAGGCTGATCTGATATCCCAAGAAGGAGACGGCGGTCTGATGGAACTGGCACTTCACCGCTTTGACGTACAGATGGTTCTCCAGGAGGCGTTCCAGAACTACCCGGACGTGGGCAATGTGCTCCTTCAAGGTGGCCGAGTAGATCAGGACGTTGTCGATATACACAACCACCTGACGCCCAAGCATGTCTTGAAACACCTCGTTCATAAATTCCTGGAACACAGATGGAGCATTGGCTAATCCATAAGGCAAGTACTCGTAGTGCGCAGATATTGTGTTGAAGGCCGTCTTCAATTCATCCCCCTCCCAGATGCCGATCAAATTGTAGGCACTCCGCAGGTCCAGCTTAGTAAAAAACCGGGCCCCGCGGAGCTGTTCAATGGCGGCCGGCACCAACTGGAGGGGGTAGCGGTACTTGGTGGGATGGCATTGAGACCTCTGTAATCAATACATGGACGAAGACCCCCCTACTTCTTGGCCACGAAGATGAAACCTGCTGATGCAGGGGAGGTGGATGGGCGGATGAAATGCTGTTGGAGAGCCTCCTGGATTTACTCCTCCATAGCCTTGGTTTCAGCCACCGACAAGGGGTAGATGCGGCTGCGCGGAGGCGCAGAGTCAGTTAGCAGGTCGGTGGCATAGCCCCAGGGGCGATGAGGAGAGAGACAGGGTGCGCAGGTCTTGGAGAAAATCTCCCGGAGATCCTGGTAAACCTTTGGGATGTCAGCCTGGAGAGCAACCACAGGACTAAGGGAAAGCAGGTCTTCCGACATCTGGGTGCCCAGGCCGTGATCTCAATCATCGACCAGGAGATGGTGGGGTTATGGCATTGGAGCCACGGGAGGCTGAGGATGACTTTCTGTACGGGTGCCTGGATGATGAGGAAGGGAAGGTTTTCTTGGTGCAGGGGTCCCACGGTGATGGTGAGTGGTGCTGTGATGTGTGTGATTATCCCATTTCCCAGTGGTTGGTTATCCAGTGCTTGTACCGGAAATGGAGAGGAGAGCGGGTATGATGTTATGTTCAGGGAGGAGGCAAGGGCCTGGTCAATAAAATTCCCCACGGCACCGGAGTCCACTAGAGCTGTAGAAACAACACATGAGGTACAGCCAGCTTGTGAAATCTGTACTAAAAAGGGTTTGGTGGAGAGTTACGTTGAAATACTCACACCTACCCCAGGAGACGGATGATCACTGGACCGTCCCTCTGCTCTAGTGACTCTCGGGTTAGAACGTAGCGGACACCGTTCAACCTGGTGCCCCTCCTGACCACAATAGGGACAGAGCCCCAGCTGTTTCCGACGGCGTCACTCAGCCACGGGAGGCGCCTGGCCCCTACCTCCATGGGTTCAGACTCTGACTCAGATCGGTCAACGAAGGAGGGAGAGAGGCGATGGGAGTGCTGATGCTCCCGAAGGAGATTACCCAGATGGATGGCCATCGCGATGAGTGCGTCCAATGAGAGGGTGTCGTCTCGGCATGCCAACTCCGTCTGGACCTCCTCGCGTAATCCTCTTCTGAATAAGGTGCGGAGCGCCGGCTCATTCCATCCGCTGGATGCTGCTACTGTACGGATGGTGAGGGCGTACTCCGCAGCGGTCTGGTCCTCCTGCCGTAGTTGGGGTAGGCGCTCACCCCCCTCTCTGCCCTCCGGTGGATGATCGAAGACTCCTCTGAACAGAGCCAAGAACCACCCAGCTGCTCCTCTCCCAGATGGCTGTAGCCCACTCCAACGCCCGCCCGGTCAGCAGGGAGATAACCGTGGCAACCTTGGACCTCTCGGTGGTGGGGGCTCTCGTTTGATGAGCAAAATAGAGGGAGCACTGGAGGAGGAAGCCACAGTTATCATATTTGTCCGGGAGGGACAAACGGGCATCGCTGACCTGGGCAGACTGCTAAATGGGCTGGGGTGCTGGCTCGCTGGGTAGACTTATGGTGGAAGATCCTCCGCTCGTTGGGGGTGATGCCCCTTGAGGAAGATCTACACTTTGAAGAACGCGGAGGACCTCATTCAGTTGCGCCAGCTGGTCGTGGTGTTGGCAAAGTACAGTGAGGGAAAAAAGTATTTGATCCCCTGCTGATTTTGTAAGTTTGCCCACTGACAAAGAAATGATCAGTCTATAATTTTAATGGTAGGTTTATTTGAACAGTGAGTGACAGAAAAACAACAAAACAATCCAGAAAAACGCATGTCAAAAATTTTATAAATTGATTTGCATTTTAATGAGGGAAATAAGTATTTGACCCCTCTGCAAAACATGACTTAGTACTTGGTGGCAAAACCCTTGTTGGCAATCACAGAGGTCAGACGTTTCTTGCAGTTGGCCACCAGGTTTGCACACATCTCAGGAGGGATTTTGTCCCACTCCTCTTTGCAGATCTTCTCCAAGTCATTAAGGTTTCGAGGCTGACGTTTGGCAACTCGAACCTTCAGCTCCCTCCACATATTTTCTATGGGATTAAGGTCTGGAGACTGGCTAGGCCACTCCAGGACCTTAATGTGCTTCTTCTTGAGCCACTCCTTTGTTGCCTTGGCCGTGTGTTTTGGGTCATTGTCATGCTGGAATACCCATCCACGACCCATTTCCAATGCCCTGGCTGAGGGAAGGAGGTTCTCACCCAAGATTTGATGGTACATGGCCCGTCCATCGTCCCTTTGATGGGGTGAAGTTTTCCTGTAATGATGGGCTGCCAGGACTGGTGGTTAGTAGACCAGCGACGTCGAGCACTGGAGGGAGGGAGCGGGAGTAGACGTGACAGGTGTTTCTAACATGTATTGACTCAGGGGGGTGAATACTTATCTAATCAAGGTATATAATTGTTGACAAAACAAATGACAATTAAATCAATTTGAATCCCACTTAGTGACACAACAAAATGTGAAAAAAGTTAAAGGGGGTGTAGACTTTCTATACACTTAAGAACACCTGCTCTTTCCATGACATAGACTGATCGGGTGAATACAGGTGAAGGCTATGATCCCTTATTGATGCCACTTCAATCAGTGTAGATGAAGGGGAGGAGACAGGTTACAGAAGGATTTTTAAGCCTTGAAACAATTGATCGGCCTAATGAATACACCCCTGATCATGCATAAACACAGTTCACTTTCATACGTAGCAGACACGTTGTATTCATTATAGCCTCTCACCTTTTCCCTTCGTTTGTGGACTTCAATGAACAACACATCAGCTGTATGTGACCAGGCGAAAAAACCTTTCCAAACCATGTCATAACCGCTACACACAGCCTACATCGTTGTCCCCATATTAGCTAAAGTAACGTCCTAGTCAACATAGCTAATAGAACTAATGCGTTAGTAAACCCGCTACAATCATGCAGTAATGTTACAGTGTATAGTCAGTAAGCAGTTAGACCGGCAGGCCCTGGTGGCAATAAATTAATAAAACCAAAAGCTTACCTTGACTTGGAAGAGTTCCAGTGTTGTGTTGGATAGTCATAGCCAGCTAGCTAACATAGCATCCCTCTGTTTGAGCCGGGTGTTTGAGTAACTAAACTAGCCAGCTGCATTTGCTAGCTAAGTAAGTGAAACTGAAAGTGATTTTTTTTTTTTGAAATCTCTCTCTCTCTTGCTTCTCCTTCATTTTTGAATAAATTAATTTGTTGAAAACTGTTAAACTATTGTCTTTCTCTCTCTTTGAGTCAACTACTCACCACCTTTTATGCACTGCAGTGCTAGCTAGCTGTAGCTTATGCTTTCAGTACTAGATTCATTCTCTGTTCCTTTAATTGGGTGGACAACATGTCAGTTCATGCTGCAAGAGCTCTGATAGGTTGGAGGACGTCCTCCGGAAGTTGTCATAATTACTTTGTAAGCCTACGGAAGGGGGTGAGAACCAAGAGCCTCCTAGGTTTTGTATTGAAGTCAATGTACCAAGAGGAAGACGGAAGCTAGCTGTCCTCCGGCTACACCATGGTGCTACCCTACAGTGCTGTTGAGGCTACTGTAGACCTTCATTGCAAAACAATGTGTTTCAATCAATTATTTGGTGACGTGAATATATTTAAAATAGTTTTATCTAAAAAGGATAACTTTTTGTTTTACCATTTTTATTTTTATGAAATTCACTGAGGAGGATGGTCCTCCCCTTCCTCCTCTGAGGAGCCTCCACTGGGTAGTAGGTGCCAGGCACACCGGTTTGTGTCAAGAACTGCAACGCTGCTGTGTTTTTCACACTCAACAGTTTCCCGTGTGTATCAAGAATGGTCCACCACCCAAAGGACATCCAGTTAACTTGACACAACTGTGGGAAGCATTGGAGTCAGCATGGGCCAGCATCCTTGATCCTTGTGGAGTGCTTTTGACACCTTGTAGAGTCCATGCCCCGACGAATTAGCAGCAGTTGTTTGTGCGGCCACAGTAGCAGTAGGAACAACTTTGGCTTCACCATTGCGTGTGGAAGCAGGTTCTGTAATAGTCATGAATGAAGTTTATGAATTCACAAAAAAACAAAATGTTCTAGTTAACTTGGTAAAAACATCATATGTCGGCCATGTGCAGTTTAGTGGAGCTGGGTGTTCTGTATTAAGTTGAGGTTATGGGTTGCTAAATGTTGATTACTTTCCCCAAATTCCCGTTTTCTCAGAAATCCAGTTGGACATTTCCCAGAATCAGGACAGAATAATCAGGAAATCCAGAATCATCAAACCAGGATTTCTGGAAAACCTTGAGGTTGAGGTGTATGTATTTAGTTTGAGTGGGGATGTATTGCGAAAGTATTCACCCCCCTTGGCATTTTTCCTATTTTGTTGCCTTACAACCTGGAATTAAAATCGATTTTTGGGGGGTTTGTATCATTTGATTTACACAACATGCCTACCAATTTGAAGATGCAAAATAAAAAAATGTGTGAGACAAACAAGAAATAAGACAAAAAAACAGAAAACTTGAGCGTGCATAACTATTCACCTCCCCAAAGTCAATACTTTGTAGAGCCACCTTTTGCAGCAATTACAGCTGCAAGTCTCTTGGGGGTATGTTTCTATAAGCTTGGCACATCTAGCCACGGGAATTTTTGCCCATTCTTCAAGGCAAAACTGCTCCAGCTCCTTCAAGTTGGATGGGTTCTGCTGGTGTACAGCAATCTTTAAGTCATACCACAGATTCTCAATTAGATTGAGGTCTGGGCTTTGACTAGGCCATTCCAAGACATTTAAATGTTTCCCCTTAAACCACTCGAGTGTTGCTTTAGCAGTATGCTTAGGGTCATTGTCCTGCTGAAAGGTGAACCGCCATCCCAGTCTCAAATCTCTGGAAGACTGAAACTGGTTTCCCTCAAGAATTTCCCTGTATTTAGCGGCATCCATCATTCCTTCAATTCTGACCAGTTTCCCAGTCCCTGCCGATAAAAACATCCCCACAGCATGATGCTGCCACCACCATGCTTCACTGTGGGGATGGTGTTCTCGGGGTGATGAGAGGTGTTGGGTTTGCGCCAGACATAGCGTTTTCCTTGATGGCCAAAAAGCTCAATTTTAGTCTCATCTGACCAGAGTACCTTCTTCCATATGTTTGGGGAGTCTCCAACATGGCTTTTGGCGAACACCAAACGTGTTTGCTTATTTCTTTCTTTAAGCAATGGCTTTTTTCTGGCCACTCTTCCGTAAAGCCCAGCTCTGTGGAGTGTACGGCTTAAAGTGGTCCTATGGACAGATACTCCAATCTCCGCTGTGGAGCTTTGCCACTCCTTCAGGGTTATCTTTGGTCTCTTTGTTGCCTCTCTGATTAATGCCCTCCTTGCCTGGTCCGTGAGTTTTGGTGGGCGGCCCTCTCTTGGCAGGTTTGTTGCGGTGCCATATTCTTTCAATTTTTAATAATGGATTTAATGGCGCTCCGTGGGATGTTCAAAGATTCTGATATTTTTTTATAACCCAACCCTGATCTGTACTTCTCCACAACTTTCTCCCTGACCTGTTTGGAGAGCTCCTTGGTCTTCATGGTGCCGCTTGCTTGGTGGTGCCCCTTGCTTAGTGGTGTTGCAGACTCTGGGTGTGACGTTCTGGCTCCGGGACTCTTTGTTGTGAGCCAAGGTTGTCATTTTCTTTTGGGTGTATTTCTATGTGGGATCTAGTTGGTTCATTTCTATGTTTGGGTTTTATGTTGATTAGTCATATGACTCCCAATCGGAGGTAACGAGTGTCAGCTGTCGGCTCGTTATCTCTGATTGGGAGCCATATTTATTCTGTATGTGTTCTTGTGGGCATTGTGGGTTATTGTTCCGTGTTTCAGTCGTTGTACTGTGGACTTCACGAGTCGTCTTTTGTTTTGTATTTCGGTGCTTTTTCAATTAAAGTCATGTTCGTTCAACGCGCTGCGCTTTGGTCTCCTTCACTCCTAGACGATCGTGACAGAATAACCCACCACAAAAGGACCAAGCAGCGCGTCCAGGAGCAAAGGGTCTGGACATGGGAGGAGGCGCCGGGTCAGGAGAGAACGTTGGTGGATGTCCTCCTCGGCTGGGGACATATTACCCAGGAGGAGGCCGTCCGGTACCGGAGGGCGATGAAGGGGGAGAACCTGGCAGGAGAGGAGCAACGGCATCGGCAGGGCCATCGTCGGAAGGACGGGAGGCAACCCCAAAAAGTTTTTGGGGGGGGGCACATGGCTTGGGCGGCTGGGCAGCAGGAGGCTGCCACAGGGAGAAAAGGAGAGAAGGCTAACGGAGTACGGGAGCCATTGGCGAGTAGAGGGAGGGAAGTGTTTGTGGCACGGCGTGAAGGACTGATGTGTGTTGCCAGTCCGGTCCGGCCCGTTCCTGATCCTCGGTTGAGGCCAGTGGTGTGTGTTCCCGGTACGGACCGGCCTGTTCCTACTCCAAGCACCAGGTCCACGGTGTGCTACGCCAGCCCGACCCGGCCTGTTCCGGCCACTCGCACCAGGGATGCGGTGCGCGTCGCCAGCCCAGCCCGGCCTGTTCCTGCTCCACGCACCAGGGATAGGGTGCGCTTCGCCAGCCCGGCCCGGCCTGTTCCGGCCACTCGCACCAGGGATACGGTGCGCGTCGCCAGCTCAGCCCGGCCTGTTCCTACTCCACGCACCAGGGATACGGTGCGCTTCGCCAGCCCGGCCCGGCCTGTTCCGGCCACTCGCACCAGGGATACGGTGCGCGTCGCCAGCCCAGCCCGGCCTGTTCCTACTCCACGCACCAGGGATACGGTGCGCTTCGCCAGCCCGGCCCGGCCTGTTCCGGCCTCTCGCACCAGGGATACGGTGCGCGTCGCCAGCCCAGCCCGGCCTGTTCCTGCTCTCCGCACTAGGCCTTATGTGCGTCCCCAGGGTCCAGCATGCCCTGTTGCTGCTCTCCGCACTAGGCCTTATGTGCGTCCCCAGGGCCAAGCATGCCCTGTTGCTGCTTCCCGCACTAGCCCTGAGATGCGTGTCCTCAGCCCGGTACCTCCAGTTCCGGCACCACGCATCAGGCCTACGGTGCGTCCCCAGGGCCAAGCATGCCCTGTTGCTTCTCCCCGCACTAGCCCTGAGATGCGTGTCCTCAGCCCGGTACCTCCAGTTCCGGCACCACGCATCAGGCCTACGGTGCGTCCCCAGGGCCAAGCATGCCCTGTTGCTTCTCCCCGCACTAGCCCTGAGATGCGTGTCCTCAGCCCGGTACCTCCAGTTCCGGCACCACGCACCAGGCCTACGGTGCGCCTCAGACGGCCAGAGTCTGCCGTCTGCCCAACGGGGCCTGAACTGTCCGTCTGCCCAACGCCGTCTGAACTGCCCGTCTGCCCAACGGCGCCTGAACTGCCCGTCTGCCCAACGCCGTCTGAACTGCCCGTCTGCCCAACGCCGTCTGAACTGCCCGTCTGCCCAACGGCGCCTGAACTGCCCGTCTGCCCAACGCCGTCTGAACTGCCCGTCTGCCCAACGCCGTCTGAACTGCCCGTCTGTACTGAGCCTACAAAGCCGCCCGTCTGCCATGAGCCTTCAGAGCCGTCCGCCAGACCGGAGCCGCTAGAGCTCTCCGCCAGACAGGATCAGCCAGAGCCTTCCGCCAGACAGGATCAGCCAGAGCCTTCCGCCAGACAGGATCAGCCAGAGCCTTCCGCCAGACAGGATCAGCCAGAGCCGTCCGCCAGACAGGATCAGCCAGAGCCTTCCGCCAGACAGGAGCAGCCAGAGCCTTCCGTCAGATCGGATCAGCCAGAGCCTTCCGCCAGACAGGAGCAGCCAGAGCCTTCCGCCAGACGGGATCAGCCAGAGCCTTCCGCCAGCCATGAGTGGCCAGATCCGTCAGCCAGCCATGAGCAGCCAGATCCGTCAGCCAGCCATGAGCCGTCCAGCCAGGATCCGCTTGAGCCAGCCAGCCAGGATCCGCCATTTAGTCAGGTGCTGCCCCTTAGTCCAGTGCTGCCCCTTAGTCCAGTGCTGCCCCTTAGTCCGGTGCTGTCCCTTAGCCTGGTGCTGCCTCTTAGTCCGGTGCTGCCCATTAATCCAGGTGGGTTTAAGTGGAGGGTGGTCATTGGGAGGAGGTTAAGAAAGCGGGTAGTAACTATAGTGGGGTGGTGGTCAAGCCCGGAGCCGGAACCGCCTCCGGGGAGCAACACCCACCCAGCCCTCCCCTATTGTGGGGTTGTGAGGCGCGGTCGCAGTCCGCGCCTTTAGGGGGGGGTACTGTGACGTTCTGGCTCCGGGACTCTTTGTTGTGAGCCAGGGTTGTCATTTTCTTTTGGGTGTATTTCTATGTGGGATCTAGTTGGTTCATTTCTATGTTTGGGTTTTATGTTGATTAGTCATATGACTCCCAATCGGAGGTAACGAGTGTCAGCTGTCGGCTCGTTATCTCTGATTGGGAGCCATATTTATTCTGTATGTGTTCTTGTGGGCATTGTGGGTTATTGTTCCGTGTTTCAGTCGTTGTACTGTGGACTTCACGAGTCGTCTTTTGTTTTGTATTTCGGTGCTTTTTCAATTAAAGTCATGTTCGTTCAACGCGCTGCGCTTTGGTCTCCTTCACTCCTAGACGATCGTGACACTGGGGCCTTTCAGAACAGGTGTAGATATACTGAGATCATGTGACAGATCATGTGACACTTAGATTGCACACAAGTGGACTTTATTTAACTAATCATGTGACTTCTGAAGGTGATTGGTTGCACCATATCTTATTTAGGGGCTTTATAGCAAAGGGGGTGAATACATATGCACGCACCACTTTTCTGTTATTACTTTTTTTGAAACAAGTTATTTATTTCATTTCACTTCACCAATTTGGACTATTTTGTGTATGTCCATTACATGAAATCCAAATAAATATACATTTAAATTACAGGTTGTAATGGAACAAAATTGGAAAAACGGCAAGGGGGATGAACACTTTTGCAAGTCACTGTATGTATTTAGTGGGGATGTTTGTATTAAGTGAAGGTGTATCAATGGGGTGTATTGTGTAGATGTGGCATAAGTATGTTGTGGCGGTGAATGTATTTACAGATTGTGATAACCACTTTACCAATCTCTAACAGAGCACATATTACCGTAACGATAAACACGTACTTATGTTGCTGACGTTTACGTACCGGTATATCAATATTTTCACATTCTTGATTTGTAAAAAAAAAACACACAAAAAAAACATATTGGCCAGGATTCATTCAGAGGAACATTATAGACTACCGACAATGCACCTTTTTTTATTTTATCTGATCATGGAATAAAGCCTAAGTGCCGGAACAGGCACGGACCGTGCCGGACTGACGACGCGCACCACTGGCTTGGTGCGAGGAGCAGGAACGGGCCGGACCGGGCAGACGACGCGCACCACAGGCTTGGTGCGGGGAGCAGGAACGGGCCGGACCGGGCTGACGACGCACACCACAGGCTTGGTGCGGGGAGCAGGAACAGGCCGGACCGGGCTGGCGACGCGCACCACTGGCTTGGTGCGGGGAGCAGGAACAGGCCGGACCGGGCTGGCGACGCGCACCACTGGCTTGGTGCGGGGAGCGGGAACGGGCCGGACCGGGCTGGCGACGCGCACCACTGGCCTGGTGCGGGGAGCGGGAACGGGCCGGACCGGGCTGGCGACGCGCACCACTGGCCTGGTGCGGGGAGCGGGAACGGGCCGGACCGGGCTGATGACGCGCACCATTGGCTTGGTGCGGGGAGCTGCTTGATCCAGTCGAGGTGGGATCTTCTGTCACGATCGTTACATGATGAAGCGGACCAAGGCGCAGCGTGATAGGCGTACATACTTTATTTTCAGTACACTCACAAACAAAAACAACAAACCAAACGATACGCGACGTCCTAGGTAATACAACAAACCTTTCGGATCAAGATCCCACAATACAAAAGTGCCAACAGGCTGCCTAAGTATGGTTCCCAATCAGAGACAACGAGAATCAGCTGCCTCTGATTGGGAACCACCCTGGCCTACATAGAAAACACGAACTAGAACGAAACATAGAAAATACAACATAGACACTACACACCCTGGCTCAACATTAAAGAGTCCCCAGAGCCAGGGCGTGACAGCAATATGCTTCAGAGAACATGTGCACAGTTTGTATTCTTTGTATTTCATTTATTTATAGCTCTAGCAAATTGGCATAACTTTTTTTACCCTACAAACGGTATGTCACAGGTAAAGGTGTGAACAGGTGTGAATTTCCATTAATTAAACTTCAGCACATATCTACCTAGTGATAAGACGTTGACATCAGACCTGGTTGGGGTCACAGATGTCAAGCCTTTATATACTTGAAGGACTCATCACTGCCAAATCAATGTCTGCCTAACAGCCTCCCTCCCACTTCCCTACTCCTGTTGACTCTCAGTGAGGATGTGACCACGGTCGGGCAGCTCGATCGGGCTGATCTGATGTTGGTTTCCTCTGGAGGTCAGAACCCTGCTGTCTTCCCTTTCTGCCATATGTTGTCACATCTGTCTTTCAGCACATATCCTGTCCCCTTGGCTCCGTACATCTTGGTTCCTCAGCTGCCTACCGCCGCCACAGCCTGCGTCCCTGTTTATATCGCTAGTAGCTATAGTATCGCAGTACATAGTGTTTTACTGCAAGCATGACCATGGTTTGACCGTGATATGGAGGGGAAGGTCAAGGCTGAACATGAGCAGGGTTGGTCTGCTTCAGTTAAGCCTACAACACAAGAACGCAATTAGCTACACAAAATGGCCCTTCTGCTAACTTGCATTTTGTGCAGACCCAAAATCTGTAACTCTACGCAACTGCACAGGGTCGCCATTTTGCGTAGATATAGACTTTATTGTCACTGTTAGGTCACTGTAGCGTCAACCTGATTGGATGGTTTCATCTCTGTTTCTTGGATCATCTGTTATGTTTGTAGTTGGGTTGTAGCTTCCGATAGAATACTGCCATTCTTTGATGATGTGGCACTCCTACAGTAGGAGGATATCAAATGTAAGGCCCCATACACACTCAGGTTGTACAATGGATGTCCACACATTTGACACATAGTTGTAATACAACTGATATTTCGGTGATACAAAGCTGATACAACAGATATTTTGTGACCCGTTGTATAACCAATGTGCCAAGTGTCATTTACATCAGTTGAACAACTTGAGTGTGTATTGGGCCTAAGTGTCTCATAATGCTCACGTAAGCATGATGGCATTTTGCATCATCATGATACTGTGGCCGGTGACACTTTTATTCTTAAAAGTCCAATATGTTGAAAACTTGACTGCGGACATGCAAAACATTTTTGGGACTGTGTCAACAGTGGACAAATGGTTATAAATTACATATATCCTTTACATTAGACTGGGTGCATCTTATTGCCAGTTAAACACAAACAATAGTTTTGTATTCTTATTGTAAAAACATAATTCATGATGCAGACATATGACTTTTAAATATACTCTCCCCAACAGTCGACAATACACCTTTGATTGAATCCCACCCTGTGAGTGTGTTACAGGGTTATAAAAACATTTTCTTTCACATACACACTCAAGTAAGTACATTCATCCAGTTAACACAAAACCCTCTCACCCTGTCCACAATGAAGACACAGTGACAAAGCCTTTGGATTTCCTTTTTACCAAAAAAGATCAAAATAAATATTTAAATGTTTTAATTAAAATTGTACAGACATATGGCAGGACCAAAACACATGGCCTGAAATATTAGCTGGTTTATTCTCTCAACACAACAAGGTCCCTCCAGTCTGTGTGTGTGTGAGTGTTTGTGTGCGTGTGTGTACATGTTGTGTATGTGTGTCAGTGGAGGCTGCTGAGGGGAGAACGGCTCATAATAATGGCTGAAATGGAGTCAATGGAATGGTATCAACCACATGGAAACCACGTGTTTGATGGTTGATGCCATTCCATTGACTCCATTCCAGCCATTATTATGAGCCGTCCTCCCCTTAGCAGCCTCCACTGATGTGTGTGTGTACGTACTGTATGTGTGAATGTATACGTGTATGTGTGTAAGGGCAAAAGACATGGGCAGCAAATGAAAACATTGAAAACATTGCACACATTTGTCCGACAACAACAATAGCAGAAGCAGGTTTTGGGGAAAAAGTTGAACATGAAATAGACAAAAGGATGACTTAGTAAAAGTCAGTGTCCTATTGTGGCCCACGGGCCCAGAGGTTGTCCTTCCATCAGCCATGAGTTGAGACCTCCGCAAACAATACATTAATAACTTCAATGAGAGGGAGGAGATCATAGATTCTGCTATAGTGTCCAGCCTGCTACTGAGGATCCACAGTGTTGGGGCCCAAGAGGGCCAAAGCTTTGACAATGGCTCAATAATACAAACAGTGTCTTCTTCTTCATGATTTTATATTAATAAATACTGTATAGGAAATAGCTTTGACTCTTAAAATAATATAGCAATGAGAACAAAAATTACGTTTCTCATTTCACATTTCATTTTTGCGTTATACTCTCCACACACAATAATCTAAAATATCTACCCAGATAAGAGACGTTCAACAGCCGTGAACGTTGAAAAAACTTTGAAAAACCAGGAGACAGACAGTTTTTTAAATGTATTTGTTCGTTACAAAAAATAGATCAAACAACGAAAAATATATAGTTCGATTTTGACAGCGGAAACACAAGTAAAGAGTTTAAATGTAAAGTTTGGTCTATGAGCCACTTTCTGGTCTACGACTGCACAGTGAGGAGGTGTGGCTAGAGGATGGGGTGGGGCAAGAGGAGGATGTTTGTGCTAGAGGATGGGGTGGGGCCAGTTAACATTCATCGCTGAATATATTAATATGTAGGGAACAGGTATCTGGATGGGCAGAGTTGATAACATACCCATGGAACATTGTGCATGAATGTTCAGCACTCTGTCTACTGAACACAGTACTCTGTGTACTGAACGTTGAAGAAATTAAACACTGTCTCAATGTCTCTCCTCAAACGTCTTATCCATTATTGCGATGAATTATTTATTTAAAGATGGTTACAAAAAGAGAACTGTCCTCTGTCCACTACCGAATCAGCTATTTACATCTGTTTAAAAAGCAAGCATGTTATACAGTCTCCTCTATGTACCGTAAATATTTTTTCTTTAGCTTTGTCTTCACAGAATATACATATTTACTAAATCTTCACAGTTTATTTATCATATATTCATTATCAATAGAGTTATTGTAGTTCATGAATAATTATAGTTTTTATCTCCATGGTGACACCGGGGGACACTCTCCCACATGATGTCAGTTATTTATATTTAGTGAATTGTTGACTTACAGTTGTCTTTTGAACGCTGTTCTCGTCTGGTAACAGATATTGTCCACTTTTTGATTGTGATTCAGTTTGCCAATTCACAGTCAGCAACCCACAGATACAGAGTTACACGTTTAAAGTTGACAGTTTTCTGGTCATTTACTTTTCACTTTCACTTGACTCTCGTTTCCTCCTCCTCCTTCGCCAGTTGGAGGTATGGTAAGTTGGCACAGGGTCTGAGTGGAACATGTCAGATGCAATCTCCACCTCTGCACCCGAAAAATGCCACCTTGATTTCAATACGTCCCAGCGTGACCACAGTGAAAATCCAGATTGTACTTTTCCACAGAACTCCTTCCAAAATGACCACCAATTCACTAGAGTCCCCATCTCTGCTACATTAGACAAGTCCACAACGTTAGATAGTCCCTCTCTTCCCACACAATGGTGGTGGTGTCCGGTTAGGTTGGTGCTTGTCCTGTGTCTTTGTGGTATATGGTGGTTGTGGGTAGGTAGTTTTTAAGGCACTTGGGAGGTTTTTGGTTTTCACGGGAGCTCGGAGGAGACCAAGGCCAGGCCGGAGCTCTGGCGGAGTGAGGGGCCCGAGTGGATCGCTTTGGGACAGTCAGGCGTCAGGACGCGTCCATTTTCCCCCACGCTGCCCGTGATTGACAGGCGTGCCTTGTTCCTCATGGCCTCCGTGAAGGTCAGCTGGGTGGGGGGGCAGAGAGAGAGGGACAGGGGTGGGGGGAGAGGAAGGGTAATAAGAGAGAAAGGGGAGATAGGGACAGAGAGAGAGAGAGAGGAGAGGTAGTGAGAAGTGGAGAGGGAGGTAGGGAGAATAGATGAAAATAAGACAAAGACGGGGGAACAGATAGAGAAAGAGGGAGGGGGAAAAGAACAAAGGGGAGGCAGAGAGAGATAAAGAAGAGGTGAGAGAGAAAGAAGAGGTGAGCGATAGCAAGAAGAGGTGAGAGAGGGACAGAAAAAACATGTCAGCTCATATAGACATTGGCCATGTCTGAATACTCATACTAGCGTACTACATACTTAAACTGCATAATATGTACTCATCGTCGCATACTAATTATGACATAATGTTTAGTAAAAAGTATGCAGTATGCCATGGCTGTAGCGTAATATTTTCTCGTCTTATTTGCCATCTTCAATTAGTTTTTTGTTTACTTTCAGAGAACTATCAAATCCCAAAGCCCTCCTTTTAATCCGGTTTGAATGCATTGTGGGTGTGAAATTCTCAAAAAGGTTACAAGCCGAAGTTATTATGACATCCGGTCATTTAAAGCATACACATTTTTTTAAATGTCACATACTATAAAACTTTATTTTTTCGCATACTCAAACGGCCTACTATTTAGGATGCAAGTATGGGTTTTCGGACCGGCCACACTCGGCAATATTATGCTAAAAACTCTAAGATCAGGAATCATCATGAAGATGGGTAATGTCGGGGATGAATATCATACAGTAACTACATCCAACGTCACACCACGTACTCACAGGACAACCATCAGGGCCATTCAATAATAATATCTTATTACGCCACTTTATGTGGACATTTAATACACGACTACCATTGACTACTATGGTTATTAGACAATGGATGAGTCATGTGTGGCTGAGGGACCACAGGGCTGCTGACCAAGGAACAGTAAAGGGAATAAAGAGAGAGCCAAGAGAGCACCAACAGGGGACAAATAACCCCGTCAGACACATACTGTACTGAGAATGTAGATCTGCAAGTCCAATATCTCTGGACACGAGGGAAATATCTTAGAGAAAGGAGCTCAAATCAATATAACTCTTAGAGGGGCAGTTAGCTTCCACTTACTTTAGGCTTTAACTCCCCAATAATGTATGGTGTTATATTGCTTTATCTAACTTTATGTGTGCATGTGGCTGTTTTCTCATTAAAACCTGTGGTTCTCCCTTTTTATATTGTCTGGTTTAGACAGAGGAGCAAGTGCCTGTGTGTGTCATAGTTAGGGTTGTGAAATTCCAGAAACTTTCCCAAACAATCCAGTTTGGAGGATTCCCGGAGTCAGGAGGAAATACAGTAAGCAGGGAGGGAATCCTCCAACTTGGATTTCTAGAAAACCTGATAATTTTTGGGAAATCTGTTGACTGACTAGGGTTGCAAATTTCAGGAACTTTCCCCAAATTCCCAGATTTCCAGAAATCCCGGTAGGAGTATTCCCAGCATCAGGGAGGAATAAGCAGGGAGGGATTCCTGCATCTGTGATTTCTATAAAACCTGGGAATTTGGGGAAAGTTCCTGAAATTTGCAACCCTAGTCAGTCAACAGCATGAGACATTGGGCTCGATTTTTGGCTGGTGCTAAGGAGACGCAAGTGTCAAATGCACGTTAGTTTGTAATTTCATCATGTAAAAACTGGCATGCTGGCATTTTCCATCCCTAATGTCAGGTTTGGCAATTTACCTGTATGTCTAACATCAGCTCGCTTGCGCTGAGGTGAGAGGGGTGGCAATATTTGAGGCTTGTCTGTAGCCCTTTACACTCGTACCCGTATACGGGTTGAAAATTGCATATTTGGACACAGATAAGTACCTAAATTGGAACGCAGTGGCTGTACACTAACATGCTATACATGATGTCAGAGCTCTGGGTCTCCGCTTCACAGCTCTGTACGGGTTTTGACTGACAGCCATTCTGAACTTGAGCACCGCACATGACAAGAAGTTGCCCCCTTCCAACCCGCTAATTTGCAATTTTTTTGTTATCTGAGTGAGGGAAATGCTGTAAATTACAAGGACTCGGGTGCAACTTTCACTGGGGACGGGGGGGTCATGTCCCCCCAACATTCTGAAATTGCATTTTTGACCACCCCCGCCCACCAGTTTAATTTTTTTAAAGTAAAAAATACAACAGAAAATATATATACAGTGTGTGTGAATGTAGTAAGTTATGGAGGTAAGGCAATAAATAGGCCATAGTGCAAAATAGTTACAATTTCGTATTAACACTGGAATGATAGATGTGCAAAAGATGATGTGCAAATAGAGATACTGGGGTGCAAATTAGCAAAATAAATAACAATATGGGGATGAGGTAGTTGGGTGGGCTAATTTCAGAATGGTTGTGTACAGGTGCAGTGATCGGTAAGCTGCTCTGACAACTGACGCTTAAAGTTGGTGAGGGAGCTAAGAGTCTCCAGCTTCAGAGATTTTTGCAGTTCGTTCCAGTCATTGGCAGCAGAGAACTGGAAGGAATGGCGGCCAAAGGAGGTGTTGGCTTTGGGGATGACCAGTGAGATATACCTGCTGGAGTGCAGACTACGGGTGGGTGTTGCTATGGTGACCAGTGAGCTAAGATAAGACGGGGATTTGCCTAGCAGTGATTTATAGATGACCTGGAGCCAGTGGGTTTGGCGACAAATATGTAGTGAGGGCCAGCCAACAAGAGCGTACAGGTCACAATGGTGGGTAGTATATGGGGCTTTGGTGACAAAACGGATGGCACTGTGGTAGACTACATCCAATTTGCTGAGTAGAGTGTTGGAGGCTATTTTGTAAATGACATCGCCGAAGTCAAGGATCGGTAGGATAGTCAGTTTTACGAGGGCATGTTTGGCAGCATGAGTGAAGGAGGCTTTGTTGCGAAATAGGAAGCCGATTCTAGATCGAACTTTTGATTGGAGATGCTTAATGTGAGTCTGGAAGGAGAGTTTACAGTCTAACCAGACACCTAGGTATTTGTAGTTGTCCACATAGCAGTTGGAGGCTACGGAAGGAGTGTTGTATGGCGTTGAAGCTCGTTTGGAGGTTTGTTAACACAGTGTCCAATGAAGGGCCAGATGTATACAAAATGGTGTCGTCCGCATAGAGGGGGATCCGAGCGTCACCAGCAGCAAGAGCGACATCATTAATATACACAGAGAATAGAGTCGGCCCGAGAATTGAACCCTGTGGCACCCCCATAGAGACGGCCAGAGGTCCAGACAACAGGCCCTCCGATTTGACACATTGAACTCTATCTGAGAAGTAGTTGGTGAACCAGGCGAGGCAGTCATTAGAGAAACCAAGGCTATTTAGTCTGCCAATAAGAATGCAGTGTTTGACAGAGTCGAAAGCCTTGGCCAGGTCGATGAAGACGGCTGCGCAGTACTGTCTTTTATCGATTGCGGTTATAATATCGTTTAGGACCTTGAGCGTGGCTGAGGTGCACCCATGACCAGCTCGGAAACCGGATTGCATAGCGGAGAAGGTACGGTGGGATTCGAAATGGTCGGTGATCTGATTGTTAACTTGGCTTTCAAATACTTTCGAAAGGCAGGGCAGGATGGATATAGGTCTGTAACAGTTTGGATCTAGAGTGTCACCCCCTTTGAAGAGGGGAATGACCGTGGCAGCTTTCCAATCTCTGGGGATCTCAGACGTTATGAAAGAGAGGTTGAACAGGCTAGTAATAGGGTTGCGACAATTTCGGTGGCTAATTTTAGAAACAAAGGGTCCAGATTGTCTAGCCCAGCTGATTTGTAGGGGTCCAGATTTTTCAGCTCTTTCAGAACATCAGTTTGTGTGAAGGAGAAGCGGGGGGACATGGGCAAAAGACGGCAAGGGTGTGCTTTAGGACCATGCGGAAGCCTCCGAGCGGTCGGGTAGGCTGTTTGGTGTAATCAGGTGGCTGGACGTAGTCCTGTGTAGCTCAGTTGGTAGAGCATGGCGTTTGCAATGCCAGGGTTGTGGGTTCGATTCCCACGGGGGGCCAGTATGAAAAAAATTAATGTATGCACTCAATAACTGTATGTCGCTCTGGATAAGAGCATCTGCTAAATGACTAAAATGTAAATGGTTTAGGACCATGCGGACACCACAGAGCAGGCTGACAGGCTGTGTGAATGCAAAGCTTCTGGAAGGCTGGCTGGAACAGCACGGGAGAGTTGAGCATAGTTCAGTGTGTATGTGTTGCGTTCTTTCACCAAGTTGTAAAATAGGGCAGAGCAGAAACTGGCTACTCTTTAGTTGACTGATGTAGATGGCAAGGTAACGCTGTTTAACAAAACATGTGTTTATATGCAGTGATCAGTTGGTATTGTAACTGACATGTAACGTTAGCTAATGTTTCATCCCGTCTCGGCTGAGGTGAATGAATAAGCTACACTAGCTAGTAGCTACCACAACCAGGTCAGCTCTAGCCTCTAGTTATCTGTCAGATAGCAATATGAGGTGGCTATTATTACTATCTAACAGCTGTTGTTTGTATAGAAATGTTTTGTAGCCTTTGTTTTGTCCCGTTTCAGAACAGAAGTAAATGTACTTGGCTAGCTTTCGCCAGTTGATGTACCGTTAGAGAGAGAGCTTGCCAAAAGTTGGCTAATGTTAGCTATTATTTTTGCCTCAATCACACTAATTTAATCAAACAATGAAACCATCGACCAAACGTTTGAAGATTGATATTCTGACGTTTTTTCAGTGCAATGTGAGTTTTATTGGTCAGTATGGCAATGTAACGTTATTGATCTGTCAGTTTCCCTAGCTAATTCCCTACTTTTCACACTGACACAGTAATAAACAGCTCTAACAGTAGTAGAGGTCTGCGCGGGACTGATTTCTTCATCCCCACACGCTGGCTTTCTCTCCGACTCCCACCAGCTACCGCAAGAACTGGTCCCAAACCCAACCGCAGTCCCGCAATGTTATTTTAGGCTTATATGTGACACAGCTCACTTGCCAGCCATGGTCCCAGCAATTTTGTACCATATAGCCAATATCAAACGCGCAAAAATAACTTAAGAAATAAGTTACATTACCAGAGATTCTCTCATGGCCCTTATATTGTATTACTGGGCTATATCAGCCAATATGCTAGATGTAGTTTGAAGAGAGCAGAGTTGGAGAGACTTGCACTTTCTCTTGAGCAATTTTTATAGCCTACCTTTTAGGAGTGGGAAGATTTTAAGACAGAGAAATATGGGTGATCAATATTTAGGCCCATTTCTAGGCAACGTAGTAAACTATAGCCTAATCATAGGCCTATTTAGGAAGTACATTTCCTTGGAAAGATAACTGCCCCGTGCTATAGCCTACTCTAATTACTTGAGACCACATGCGCACCTGATCTTGCAGGTATGGCTACTGAACTGGAAGCAGCAAGAATGATGACAGCGACACTTGCTATGTTTTGTATAGGCCTATAGGATATAGCCTACCTTTTAGGAGGACGATTTGCAGGCAGAGACAAATAAATGGGTAATCCATACTTATTAAAAAAGAAAAGGAGCAACGCTTGCTCACCATAGTAGCCTAACCTATGTACGCATTGTGCCTTTTCAATGATGATTACATTTTTTGATTGCACTTCGACTCATTTTGGTTGAGTGCCCTCCACTTCTTACCATTATCAATATTTATATACAGACACTGTAGTAAACTAACTGCCACGTGATTCTCTGACCACAGTGGCTTGCGAAAGTATGCACCCCCCTTGGCATTTTTCCTACTTTGTTGCCTTACAACCTGGAATTAAAATGGATTTTGGGGGAGTTTGTATCATTTGATTTACAAAACATGCCTACCATTTTGAAGATATTTTTTTGTGAAACAAACAACAAATAAGACAAAAAAACTGAAAACTTGAGCGTGCATAACTATTCACCTTTTGCAGCAATTACAGCTGCAAGTCTCTTGGGCTATGTTTCTATAAGCTTGGCACATCTAGCCACTGGGATTTTTGTCCATTCTTCAAGGCAAAACGCTCCAGCTCCTTCAAGTTGGATGGGTTCCGCTGGTGTACAGCAATCTTTAAGTCATACCACAGATTCTCAATTGGATTGAGGTCTGGGCTTTGACTAGGCCATTCCAAGACATTTAAATGTTTCCTCTTAAACCACTCGAGTGTTGCTTTAGCAGTATGCTTAGGGTCATTGTCCAGCTGGAAGGTCAACCTCCGTCCTAGTCTCAAATCTCTGGAAGACTGAAACAGGTTTCCCTCAAGAATTTCTTTGTATTTAGCGCCATGCATCATTCCTTCAATTCTGACCAGTTTCCCAGTCCCTGCCGATGAAAAACATCCCACACCATGATGCTGCCACCACCATGCTTTAATGTGAGGATGGTGTTCTCAGGGTGATGAGAGGTGTTGGGTTTGCATCAGATATAGCGCTTTCCTTGATGGCCAAAAAGCTCAATTTTAGTCTCATCTGACCAGAGTACCTTCTTCCATATGTTTGGGGAGTCTCCCACGTGCCTTTTGGCGAACACCAAACGTGTTTGCTTATTTTGTTCTTTAAGCAATGGATTTTTTTCTGGCCACTCTTCCGTAAAGCCCAGCTCTGTGGAGTGTACGGCTTAAAGTGGTCCTATGGACAGATACTCCAATCTACGCTGTGGAGCTTTGCAGCTCCTTCAGGGTTATCTTTGGTCTCTTTGTTGCATCTCTGATTAATGCCCTCCTTGCCTGGTCCGTGAGTTTTAGTGGGCGGCCCTCTCTTGGCAGGTTTGTTGTGGTTCCATATTCTTTCAATTTTTTAATAATGGATTTAATGGTGCTCCGTGGGATGTTAAAAGTTTTGGATATTTTTTTATAACCCAACCCTGATCTGTACTTCTCCACAACTTTCTCCCTGACCTGTTTGGAGAGCTCCTTGGTCTTCATGGTGCCGCTTGCTTGGTGGTGCCCCTTGCTTAGTGGTGTTGCAGACTCGGGGGACTTTCAGAACAGGTGCATATATACTGAGATCATGTGAAAGATGATGTGACACTTAGATTGCACACAGGTGGACTTTATTTAACTAATTATGTGACTTCTGAAGGTAATTGGTTGCACCAGATCTTATTTAGGGGCTTAATATTAAAGGGGGTGAATACATATGCACGCACCACTTTCCGTTTTGAAACAAGTTATTTTTTTAATTTCACTTCACCAATTTGGACTATTTTGTGTATGTCCATTACATGAAATCCAAATGAAAATCATTTTAAATTACAGGTTGTAATGCAACAAAATAGGAAAAACGCCAAGGGGGATGAATACTTTTTTAAGGCTCTGTAGGCAGCCTACTCTATTTCAATGAGACCACACATAATAGGCGCAGTTGAACTCTCACGCCCAACTAGGAGAGGTAGGCTAAAATAAAAAATGCGAAAAATCAGTGCTTTTAATACAAAAGGTAGGCTAACACATACAAAGCAGAAAGATGACAGTTTCCAAATAATCTGTGGGACAACAAAAATATTTTTATCCCAAAGTCGTCTGTCTGACCGCCCGCTCCCGCCCGCAGCATGGAAAATGCAGACCGCGCTACAATGATCTCTGTCGGGACCCGCAGGTCCCGCAGGCATCCCGGGAATGCAGCTCTAGTGCAGTCAGTACACAACACTATGCTCATCATGTCTTAGCAGGATCAGATGGTGACATTGTTCCCATCAGGGTCAGACAGCCAGGGAAGACCAGTCTACGGAGCTCGGGTGAATTTTGCAGTATATTAACAATATCAGTGAATGATACAACGTTCCATCTTGAATTGATGGGTAGACCTACAGTAGCTACAGGACAGCAGCTTAAGCTTAAAGCTACAGTCTGGGATCTGGGAGGAATGTTAATTTCAATTATTGAACCATTGATTCTATTATTGGATAATATAATGTATAAATGTATACGAAGGTAATTCTTTGTCATGCCTCATTTTAAGAGGATCAGATGGTGACAGAGGTCTCAGCAGGGTCAGGCAGCCAGGGAAGACCAGTCTGTGATAGAGGTGAGGTGAATTTTTGGCTTAACACCCGAAACCAATAATGAATGTTTCACTAAGGTCCTAAAGCTGAGTGGGTTGTGTTGGGGCGCTGCAGGGTGGTGGACCCCTAGGGACAGGACGGGGCGACCCAGCTATATTTTGTGCAAATAAAAAGAGCTCTACAGTACTATTAGTCCTATGAGATTAATTATATGAAGGATTTGCTGTTTCTGTGTGTTAATGTATATATGAGGTGTATGTGGGCTGGCTGGTCGGTCTGGCTGAAATTTGATATAGAGGATGTCTTAATAAAGAATTAAAAGTCTTCGTATTGTTTCAACAGTTGTTCATTTTTTAGGCTATTGGTTAAAGGTGCAACACAATATTTATTATTGAATTACCGTTGATCTAGTTCAGTCTTATTAATTACTTAAACCTATGTAATAATGATGGCTTACCTAGCTTGACTGTGGGCATTGTTGCTTACTTTTTGTTCTAAATAGAGTCGGCATATTGGATTGTGTAAAAATGCAGGAAATGAGCTTTAGATGCCCCAAAAAATTCTGGGGGAGGACCCCAAGCCAGGTTATGTCAAACACCCGTTAGTCCAAATGTACACTTCACATTTCCATATCATAAAACTCATGTAATATACAGTGTAAATGTTTATGATCACTATATTTAATGTACAAGATGACATGGCTTTATACCCTGGGTTGTCTTGAACAGAATGAGCCTATGTTTGTTGTATTGTGAAGAAAATTTGCCATGGACCACGCATCTGAATGCACTCATGACACCATTCTATGCGCACCAAAATTACTATCTGCTTCTCTGAATTGCCTAGTGAAAGCCTAACACTGTAAGATCACATTTTATAATTTAGCTAGTCATGTTGGCAATATAACAAGCTTTCAAATGATTCCCACCTGACCCAGATTGTGATTTATAATGGACCGTTTTTGGATTGCATAAACAAGCACAGTAATTGTGTAAAGGCAGGGGTGCAGGGCTGTGTTCCAAAGAAAACAACTACAAGTGTGCTTGCTCTAGATCCTCAGCTAGGAGAGCTCCAAAAAGCACCTTATAGTTGAAGACTCTTCTTTGAGTCATACAAGTGCATTGAAATTGCATTGAAACTGTGCACACTTTGGAGAGGTGTGTGGTCACTTGGAAACACTAGTTAGACCTCTCACTCAAACCCTTGTAATTATTTGTCTTATGTTGCACCTACCCCAAATTTTCCAAGAATATTCTTGTCATATTACTGAATGTATCCAGAGTATTTTCAGATTTCGTTATCAACAAATGCAGTGAAAAGTACAGTAAATGTAAAATGCACATACAGTGAGGGAAAAAAGTATTTGATCCCCTGCTGATTTTGTACGTTTGCCCACTGACAAAGACATGATCAGTCTATAATTTTAATGTTAGGTTTATTTGAACAGTAATAGACAGAATAACAACAAAAAAATCCAGAAAAACCCATGTAAAAAATGTTATAAATTGATTTGCATTTTAATGAGGGAAATACAGTGGGGGAAAAAAGTATTTAGTCAGCCACCAATTGTGCAAGTTCTCCCACTTAAAAAGATGAGAGAGGCCTGTAATTTTCATCATAGGTACATGTCAACTATGACAGACAAAATGAGAAAAAAAAATCCAGAAAATCACATTGTAGGATTTTTTATGAATTTATTTGCAAATTATGGTGGAAAATAAGTATTTGGTCAATAACAAAAGTTTCTCAATACTTTGTTATATACCCCTTGTTGGCAATGACACAGGTCAAACGTTTTCTGTAAGTCTTCACAAGGTTTTCACACACTGTTGCTGGTATTTTGGCCCATTCCTCCATGCAGATCTCCTCTAGAGCAGTGATGTTTTGGGGCTGTCGCTGGGCAACACAGACTTTCAACTCCCTCCAAAGATTTTCTATGGGGTTGAGATCTGGAGACTGGCTAGGCCACTCCAGGACCTTGAAATGCTTCTTACGAAGCCACTCCTTCGTTGCCCGGGAGGTGTGTTTGGGATCATTGTCATGCTAAAAGACCCAGCCACGTTTCATCTTCAATGCCCTTGCTGATGGAAGGAGGTTTTCACTCAAAATCTCACGATACATGGCCCCATTCATTCTTTCCTTTACACGGATCAGTCGTCCTGGTCCCTTTGCAGAAAAACAGCCCCAAAGCATGAAGTTTCCACCCCCATGCTTCACAGTAGGTATGGTGTTCTTTGGATGCAACTCAGCATTCTTTGTCCTCCAAACACGATGAGTTGAGTTTTTACCAAAAAGTTATATTTTGGTTTCATCTGACCATATGACATTCTCCCAATCCTCTTCTGGATCATCCAAATGCACCCTAGCAAACTTCAGACGGGCCTGGACATGTACTGGCTTAAGCAGGGGGACACGTCTGGCAATGCAGGATTTGAGTCCCTGGCGGAGTAGTGTGTTACTGATGGTAGGCTTTGTTACTTTGGTCCCAGCTCTCTGCAGGTCATTCACTAGGTCCCCCCGTGTGGTTCTGGGATTTTTGCTCACTGTTCTTGTGATCATTTTGACCCCACGGGGTGAGATCTTGCGTGGAGCCCCAGATCGAGGGAGATTATCAGTGGTCTTGTATGTCTTCCATTTCCTAATAATTGCTCCCACAGTTGATTTCTTCAAACCAAGCTGCTTACCTATTGCAGATTCAGTCTTCTCAGCCTGGTGCAGGTCTACAATTTTGTTTCTGGTGTCCTTTGACAGCTCTTTGGTCTTGACCATAGTGGAGTTTGGAGTGTGACTGTTTGAGGTTGTGGACAGGTGTCTTTTATACTGATAACAAGTTCAAACAGGTGCCATTAATACAGGTAACGAGTGGAGGACAGAGGAGCCTCTTAAAGAAGAAGTTACAGGTCTGTGAGAGCCAGAAATCTTGCTTGTTTGTAGGTGACCAAATACTTATTTTCCACCATAATTTGCAAATAAATTCATTAAAAATCCTACAATGTGATTTTCTGGATTTTTTTTCCTCAATTTGTCTGTCATAGTTGACGTGTACCTATGATGAAAATGACAGGCCTCTCTCATCTTTTTAAGTGGGAGAACTTGCACAATTGGTGGCTGACTAAATACTTTTTTTCCCCACTGTAAGTATTTGACCCCTCTGCAAAACATGACTTAGTACTTGGTGGCAAAACCCTTGTTGGCAATCACAGAGGTCAGACGTTTCTTGTAGTTGGCCACCAGGTTTGCACACATCTCAGGAGGGATTTTGTCCCACTCCTCTTTGCAGATCTTCTCCATGTCATTAAGGTTTCGAGCCTGACGTTTGGCAACTCGAACCTTCAACTCCCTCCACAGATTTTCTATGGGATTAAGGTCTGGAGACTGGCTAGGCCACTCCAGGACCTTAATGTGCTTCTCTTGAGCCACTCCTTTGTTGCCTTGGCCGTGTGTTTTGGGTCATTGTCATGCTGAAATACCCATCCACGACCCATTTTCAATGCCCTGGCCGAGGGAAGGAGGTTCTCACCCAAGATTTGATGGTACATGGCCCCGTCCATCGTCCCTTTGATGCAGTGAAGTTGTCCTGTCTCCTTAGCAGAAAAACACCCCCAAAGCATAATGTTTCCACCTCCATGTTTGACGGTGGGGATGGTGTTCTTGGGGTCATAGGCAGCATTCCTCCTCCTCCAAACACGGCGAGTTGAGTTGATGCCAAAGAGCTCGATTTTGGTCTCATCTGACCACAACACTTTCACCCAGTTCTCCTCTGAATCATTCAGATGTTCATTGGCAAACTTCAAACGGGCCAGTATATGTGCTTTCTTGAGCAGGGGGACCTTGCGGGCGCTGCAGGATTTCAGGCATTCACGGCGTAGTGTGTTACCATTTGTTTTCTTGGTGACTATGGTCCTAGCTGCCTAGAGATCATTGACAAGATCCTCCCATGTAGTTCTGGGCTGATTCCTCACCGATTTCATAATCATTGCAACTCCACGAGGTAAGATTTTGCATGGAGCCCCAGGCCGAGGGAGATTGACAGGTCTTTTGTGTTTCTTCCATTTGCGAATAATCGCACCAACTGTTGTCACCTTCTCACCAAGCTGCTTGGCGATGGTCTTGTAGCCCATTCCAGCCTTGTGTAGGTCTACAATCTTGTCCCTGACATCCTTGGAGAGCTCTTTGTCTTGGCCATGGTGGAGAGTTTGGAATCTGATTGATTGATTGCTTCTGTGGACAGGTGTCTTTTATACAGGTAACAAGCTGAGATTAGGAGCACTCCCTTTACGAGTGTGCTCCTAATCTCAGCTCGTTACCTGTATAAAAGACACCTGGGAGCCAGAAATCTTTCTGATTGAGACGGGGTCAAATACTTATTTCCCTCATTAAAATACATTTTTGACATGCGTTTCTCTGGATTTTTTTATTGTTATTCTGTCTCTCACTGTTCAAATAAACCTACCATTAAAATTATAGACTGATCATTTCTTTGTCAGTGGGCAAACGTACAAAATCAGCAGGGATCAAATACTTTTTTCCCTCACTGTAAAATCAACAGCGTAATATTTGGATTCAGTCTTGTTTCAGGTGAACTGTTGTGTCCTCACCTTTAGTCTAATAATTTTCCCATAATCTCCAAACTGTACCCTTTTAATTGCTACCATGGTTATGCATTTGCTTTCCATATTTTTCTGTAAGAAACATTTCAGTTTAGCCCTATCCATATAGGCCAAATTCGACAAGTGTAAGTGGTTAAAAACAAATGCAAAAGTGACAATTTCATGCAGCTCTAATGGGAAGTTTTAAGACCCACAAAAAGTATTTCTTAATGGCAAAGCAGTTGATAATGGCATGGATTTTGAGAGTGGAAGGGCAGCCTATCTAGCCATGACGCACAGTGCCCATGGAAGAAGAGATGTGCCTTTTGTGCCAGTGAATCTCGTATTAGAACTATAACAAACTATTTGTTTCCTCCCATTTTGTTTAATTTGATTAAAAACCAAGCATAGCCTATCCTCCCCTTAATAAAGTCTGGTTTAGCAGCATTGCATAGGTGTGTCTTTTTTATCCTGGCCATTAGCCAAAAGTAACCTATAAATAAAGAGTTTTTAAACGGTCCACTGAGAGTGCTTTGAAATATTGTGGAAGTTTTTGCCCTCATGCTTTTTCATTATTCACAATTTACATACCTGCATTTTGCTTGTTCAAGAAGTCTATCCATCCCCATTTTCAAAGAGTGCCCCTCGTCCGAAAACCAAAGACAAGCTGCTGCAAACTATTATATTCAGTCATCCTATTATGCCATATCAAAGGCAGATTTTTTTTGAGAATTTGCCTCGCACATGGGCAATGACACAATTGACAAGAGCCTAGTATTCTGTATAGACGTGTGAATGTTATGCATAAAGACATTTAGGCCTACGTGTGCACACAGTGCAATGGAACAAGAGAAGCGATTTATGAGATCATGTATCTGACCCGGTCCTATTTAGAAATATTGTTGTTGGATAAAAAAACGGATTGATTGTTTTTCGTTTAATTTGATTTAAAAAACTAACTTATTCGAAAGATTCACCGTCCATAGCTTTATGATGAGAAGTGCAAATATGATCTGTAATATGGTTCCATGATGTTTATAAAACTTTACATTTGCGAGCACTATAACAGTGGACGTTCCCCCTTTCTCTTTGTATTTGGATGTGTATAAAACCCTCCATAGTCTAAGTTGCCTTGTCTGTATTATACACCCATGGGTAAAGCCTATTTTAAACAAGTTGTTGTTTCGTTTTTATTAGGATTGTAATTATACTGTCTTTTTAGGCCTTATCAATAGCCTAGTGAATTGAATCTTGCTTATTGACTGTGTTTGGCATGTCCATGTCCAGACTGCAATTTACATTAGGCCTATAGCCTATGTTTAGCAATGTATTTCCATTTTAAAGCAATGCAATTAGAACAATGTGGACCGCAAACATGTTCAACATATTTAACAAACTAGGCTAGAAGGGACTATTATTTGAATTGGAGTTGATGACAATGCAATACATAAAATACCATAAATACACAACTTGAAGCAACCACATATTTAGATTAACATCCCCATTGCTTCCGTACCCGTCGAAAACCTCACTACACGTGGCTAAGTTGTGGGTGCTTGGGGAAGGGCTGGGGCCGGGGGTGTGGCCGGGACTATAGCCAGGACTGTACCCTGGACTGTGACTGGGTTGAGGGCTTGTTCTGGGGCTGGAGCAGCTGGGGTGGGGGCTGCTAGGGGTTAGGTGGTGGGGGAGGTGGTGGTGGTGGTGGTGGTTTGGGTGGTGGTGTTCAGATGTTGGTGCCTCCACCTTCATTCGCTTGGCCTCGTTCCGGGACTTGTAGCAGAACTCAATGAGGGCCACCAGCATGGCCAGGCCCAGGCCCCCCACGAGGATATAGAAGACCCCCGCCACGTTGCTCAACGACAGGGCCTGGGACGACTTGTCCTGGGGCGGTTGGAGGAGAGACACAGGGCAGACAGGCAGTCAGAGACCTAGCGGTGGTGGGGGGGTTGAGAACAAACACATGCAAACATAGACTCACATACATACTCATACATACATATTCATACATACAGTGCCTTCGGAAAGTATTCAGACCCCTTGACTTTTTCCACATTTTGTTACGTGACAACCTTATTCTAAAATGGATTAAATAAAACAATTTCCTCAGCAATCTACACACAATACCCCATAATGACCAAGCGAAAACAGGTTTTTAGAAATGTTTGCACATTTATTAAAAACAAAAAACATAAATACCTTATTTACATAAGTATTCAGACCCTTTGCTATGAGACTCGCAATTAAGCTCAGGTGCATCCTGTTTCTTTTGATAATCCTTCAGATGTTTCTACAACTTGATTGGAGTCCACCTGTGGTAAATTCTATTGATTGGACATTATTTGGAAAGGCACACATCTGTCTATATAAGGTCCCACAGTTGACAGTGCATGTCAGAGCAAAGACCAAGCCATGAGGTCGAAGGAATTGTCCATGGAGCTCCAAGACAGTATTGTGTCGAGGCACAGATCTGGGGAAGGTTACCAAAACATTTCTGCTGCATTGAAGGTCCCCAAGAACACAGTGGCCTCCATCATTCTTAAATGGAAGAAGTTGGAACCACCAAGACTCTTCCTAGAGCTGGCCGCCCGGCCAAACTGAGCAATTGGGGGAGAAGGGCCTTGGTCAGAGAGGTGAACAAGAACCCGATGGTCACTCTGACAGAGCTCTAGAGTTTTTCTGTGGAGATGGGAGAACCTTTCAGAAAGACAACCATTTCTGCAGCACTCCACCAATTAGGCCTTTATGGTAGAGTGGAGAGACGGATGCCACTCCTCAGTAAAAGGCACATGATGGACCGCTTGGAGTTTGCCAAAAGGCCCCTAAAGACTCTCAGACCATGAGAAACAAGATTCTCTGGTCTGGTGAAACCAAGATTGAACTCTTTGGCCTGAATGCCAAGCCACACGTCTGGAGGAAACCTGGCACCATCCCTACGGTGAAGCATGGTGGCGGCAGCATCATGCTGTGGGGATGTTTTTCAGCGGCAAGGACGGGGAGACTAGTCAGGATCGAGGCAAAGATGAATGGAGCAAAGTACAGAGAGGTCCTTGATAAAATCCTGCTCCACAGCACTCAGCACACAGCCAAGGCAACGCAGGAGTGGCTTCGGAACAAGTCTCTGAATGTCCTTGAGTGGTCCAGCAAGAGCCCGGACTTGAATCTCTGGAGAGACCTGAAAAGAGCTGTGCAGCAACGCTCCCCATCCAACCTGACAGAGCTTGAGAGGATCTGCAGAGAAGAATGGGAGAAACTCCCCAAATACAGGTGTGCCAAGCTTGTAGCGTCATACCCAAGAAGACTTGATTGAGGCTGTAATCGCTGCCAAAGGTGCTTCAACAACGTACTGAGTAAAGGGTCTGAATACTTATGTAAATGTATGCTCAGTTTTTTATTTTTTATAAATTAGCAAAAATGTCTAAAAACTAGTTTTTGCTTTGTCATTATGGGGTATTTTGTGTAGATTGATGAGGGAAAAACTACATTTTAGAATAAGGCTGTAACCTAACAAAATGTGGAAAAAGTCAACGGGTCTGAATACTTTCCGAAGGCACTGTACCCGGCAATTATATTACACATTACAACACACGTACACAAATACATAATTTATCAATCTAACACACACACATACACTTTCCAGTTCAGACCTGCTCTAGCTTTCAGCTCTGTGGCTACTGCTACAGCTGTTATCATCATGATGTTCCCATGCCAACAAATCTAATGATCCCTCGATAAAGCGTGACTATGACATTTTTACAGCAATGAAGGAGGAAAACAATTATTCTAGTTCACTAGCTGCCTAAATGACTCAGTTAAAAATTGTTAACAGGCTGTATATTCCTTGGTCTCCACTCTCAAGTAGCTCCCTAGCCCTCTGTTATCTCTGCTTATTGTCATTGTGTAATTAGACACTGTGATTTAAGACATACAGGGGTGCAGCTCTCTCACTTTTCTTATCTCCCACTTCTCAGGTTAGTTGCCTGCTCCTAAAGGGGAGGCTTTCTTTTCAAAAGGAATATGTTCAGGTTGGAGACTTTACGAAACACTGCCTTGCCTTGTCATGCATCTTATCTACTGCTGCTTGGAGTATGTGAGTGAGAACTTTCAAACAAGTGCCATATCTTCAAAACTCAAGATCTACTTTTTTATTATACTTGACAAGGAAATACACTTGACAAGTACTTTTGCCGCTAAGGTGTTTACATGCTGCTTTGTTGAGGAAGGAGTTCTCTTTACATGCTTGAGTATTGCCCAATGAATAAACTTACTAGAACCAATCTAGAGTGGGCTAGAATGACTGGCATACTAATCATATAAATATAATAGAGTTTACCAGTCAAGGTAAGAGGTTCCAAGCCTGTTCTACTCATTCTACTTCTATGATACTAATACTCTGCCGTGACATTACAACTGCACTACTAAGTATACACTACTAAGTGTGGCACAGATACAGGTGACAACCAAATGAATGTGATCCTGCAGGTCTCACCATTTCATACATTGCTGTGCTGCTGCTACCACTGAATTGTGAGCATGCCTTCTAGTTTGATGTATTGTATCCCTCAGGCTACGCCTTAAGTCTCTCTCTGTCCTATCTTTGTGTGTGTCTGCCTGCCAGTCTACCTACCCGCCTGCCTCTCTGTCTGCCTGACTCTATCTGCCTGTCTGTCTGTCTGTCTACCTACCTACCTACCTACCTACCTACCTACCTACCTACCTACCTACCTACCTACCTACCTACCTACCTACCTACCTACCTACCTACCTACCTACCTACCTACCTACCTACCTGCCTGCCTCTCTGTCTGCCTGACTCTATCTGCCTGTCTGCCCATCTGTCTGCCTTCCTGCCTGCCTTCCTACCTGCCTTCCTACCTGCCTGCCTGTCTACATCCCTGCCTGTCTCCTTGTCTGCCTATCTGTCTTTCTGTCTGTCTGTCTGCGGTGGGGTTCATCAGTGTGACATCAGAACAGTCAGTGAGGAGGTGTGGTCCCAGGACTTGCAGGTGACTGACCTTACTTCCTGAGGCCGTGGGTCCACACTCGCCCTTATCGTACCACCATTTGTTTTTCAGCTTGTCTAAGACGCCTGATTCACTCAGTTTCAACACGGCTAGGTTTACTGGAGTTCTTCGAAACCGCACGAGTGAGGTCGAGGGGTCGGGGAGGGGTCAGGGGGGGAAATAACATAAATAACATCATGGGACATGTTATTTTATGTTATTCAGTCAAAAACGTAAAGAGCCCATACAGAGCACTTAACAGCTGAAAGTGACGGAGACAGGGGCCCCATTGGTTTACATGTCTCTATGCTCATGGTAGTGGAGAGGGGACTGCTGGGGTGTTGGTTTAGGGGTCCCTGAGGGGCTGAACACTACAGACATATACATGGGGCCCCCACTGCATCGCTTTCTGGAACGGGCACATACTGCCGAGGCCTATCTCACAACAACCAATCGGAGGCTATTACTGTGAAGCTACAACTATTGGCTGAATTTTGTACCAAAGTCAACAATAATAAAAAACAACAGACTTTTTAGAATGTATTTATCAGTTTTTTTAACTAGGGAAGTCACATTGTGATGTAAATCTCTTTTTCAACTTCACGTTTTGCCATAAGATACTGTACATTTATGACATGCGCAATGTGGTGTTTAGTGGGACTACACAATATGACTGTGACTTCAAGGTGTCTTCAAAAACTATTCCACTTAAGCTTTAGGTTACAAAGAGGTGAACAATATTAACATCTACTAAAAGCGAATATTTGTAGTTTGACAGTAATCGCTCTCCACTCGTCCAGAACTATAATACGTGCCACTGTGGCACGTCACAACACCACTGTGGGTCACACGATGGGTGTCGCCCCGGCAGATGCCCCCGTTACCACGAGAACAGTTTTACCCAATCGGCATGGGGATGACACACGGATGGCTAACCTTCTCGCCACCTCCGCCGCTGCCACACTCTCCCTTGTCGTACCACCACTTGTTTTTCAATTTGTCCAACAGGCCTTGTTCATTCAGTTTTAACACTGCCAGGTTAACTGCGCTTCTTGAAAATGATAAAACATATTTGGGTGAGTGAAGGTGAGTCGATAGCATCCAATTGAGGATAGGAGGGGGAAAGGGGGGATTATAAAGGGGGGACAAGGGTGGAAATAGGGGTGTGTTAATGCTCTATCTGTAACAATAAACCTCTCTCCCTCTCCCACCCTCCCTCCATACACACAGGGGTGAATAATAACTTCCACTTAAGTCACATTTTCACTTAGTCATGCGTTGATGTCAATGGGAGACTGTGACATTTTGACTTAAGTGGAAGTTCATTTTTGCCCCACAGATAGGATCCTCATACACAGAAGGACAAACCTCTCGTTGGGACATGGTTCACTTCAGAGTTTGATCCAAGGAAACTACACTGTGTGCACAATTATTAGGCAAGTTGTATGTTTGAGGATTAATGTTATTATTGAACAACTACAGTGCTCTCGGTCAATCCAAAATGTTAATAAACCTCAAACCTGAATATTTAAGAAAGTAAAAGTGAGGTTTTGGCTTTCTTTGGAGAATATCTATGTGTGCACAATTATTGGGCAACTATTAGTGTGCAGAATTATTATGCAACTAAATGAAAAATGAAAAGTTCCCCATCTCACTTGTTTATTTTCATCTGTTAAACTGAGAATAATAAACAAACAACTCAACATTTACAAATAAACATTTCTGACATTTCCAAAAAAATAATCTGTGACCAATATAGCCACCCTTCTTTTCAATAACAGTCATAAGCCTTCCATCCATGGAGTCTGTCAGTTTCTTGATCTGTTAACAATCAACTTTTTGTGCAGCAGCAACCACAGCCTCCCAGACACTGGTCAGAGAGGTGTACTGTTTTCCTTCACCGTAAATCGACCGTTTAAGAAGGGACCACAAGTTCTCAATAAGGTTTAGGTCAGGTGAGGAAGGGGGCCATGTCATTATTCTTTCATCTTTAAGGCCTTTACTGGCTAGCCACGCAGTGGAGTACTTCGATGCATGCGATGGAGCATTGTCCTGCATAAAAATCATGGTCTTCTTGAAATATGCAGACTTTTTCCTGTACCACTGCTTGAAGAAAGTGTCTTCTAAAAACTGACAGTAGGTTTGGGAGTTGAGTTTGAGTCCATCTTCAACCTGAAAAGGTCCAACTAGCTCATCTTTAATAATACCAGCCCATACCAGTACCCCACCTCCACCTTGCTGGCGTCTGAGTCGAAGTGGAGCTCCGTTACTGATCCAGCCACGGGCCCATCCATCTGGTCCGTCAAGAGTCACTCTCATCTCATCAGTCCATAAAACCTTTGAAAAATCTGTCTTCAGAAATTTCTTGGCCCAGTCTTGACGTTTCAACTTATGTGTCTTGTTCAGTGGTGGTCGGGTTTCAGCCTTCCTTACCTTGGCCATGTCTCTGAGCACTGAGCACCTTGTACTTCTGGGCACTCCAGGTAGGTTGCAGTTCTGGAATATGACAGCACTGGAGGATAATGGGTTCCTGGTAGCTTCACGTTTGATTCTTCTCAAATCTTTGGCAGTTCATTTGCGTCTTCTTTTCTCAACACGGTTCTTGCGACCCTGTTGACTATTTGCAACAAAACGTTTGATGGTTCTGTGATCACGCCCAAATATCTTAGCAATTTCAAGAGTGCTGCATCCCTCTGAAATACTTTTAAAATTGTTTGACTTTTCAGAGTCAGTTAAATCTATTCTTTGGCACATTTTGCCTGAGGAAAAGAAGCTGCCTAATAATTATACACACCTTGATATAGGGTGTTGATCTCCTTAGGCCACACCCTCCCTCATTACACAAATACACATCACCTGATACACTTAAATCCAATAAGCATTCCAGTTTATACAGCTTGGAGTTGGGAAATATGCATAATAATGATGATATGGTCAAAATACTGACTTGCCTAATAATTGTGCACACAGTGTAAATTGAAGTAAATTAAACTTAAATCTCTATTTGTTTCCTTGGTTTTACCCCTGTGGCCTTTGTCTTTCTGTACATGACCTGATTGATGGTTAAACTCCATTACACATATTGTGTGTCCGAAATGGCACCCTATTCCCTATATAGTGCATACATTGACCAGGGCCCATATGGAAATGATTGTGTAGTAACTTCATTTTGATATATATTTTGATTCAGAGGAGTAAAACTTGCATCAAGAGAGATTTGTCCACATGCATTCAGTGCATTTCAACTGTACTTTAGAGTAATATCAGGTACACATCAACAATGAGAGAGACAGAAATGTAGCTTAACTGATAGCAACATTATTAAAATAAATCTTTCAGTAAAAGCTGATGAGAAAAAAAAAATATATAATTAAACGTCACCTTGTTTAAACTTTTTAGGGTCACTTTAGGGTTAATGCCTTTTTGAAATAGCTGCCTTGTCTGACATCATAGTCGCTCTGCATGCTGATTTGTGGGTTTCCATGGTGACAACCACATAAGTGACTGACAGAAGATAGTGGGCCTGTTCTTCTGCCCAGGCGTTGCTGATGCATGCCCGATCTTACAATGCCTGGATAGCAATGTTCCCTCTAAACTGCCCGCGGCTGCGCACTTCCTCCAGGACTGCCATGCAGAAGAAATGCTATGCCGCGCAGAGACACAAGAGATTGAACTTCACTGAGTTCTCCCCATTAGTTTGCACTATATAGATCAACGTTTTTTCTGCGATCGAATCAACATTATATCAGCCCCTGTTCAATGCAACAAAACAAAACTAATCTAACTTTGCAAGAATAAGTCTGTGATTTTGTTGTAGGCAGAGCCACACGCGAGTGAATGCGCTTTTCAGATCAGTTCAGATCAGAGCACAGAGCCGCGCGTGTGCACATTTGTTGATATTCTTTGCTAGTTAGCGAGTTATTAGCCCAGTTAAAGATAAGTATAGGTCAGCAATGGGGAGTTACTGCTTCCTACAAGAGCACAAAACATGCAGGCTACATTTCAAGCTGTCTTTGAAAAGCCAGTCAGGTAAAAGGCTTATGTCTTAATTAAAGGGGCAGTGTTGTATTTTGAGACAGGCTTGAATTTGCAAATAAGACAATAGGCAGAGGGGTAGCCTACATTGTCTAATTCTCTGTATGATAATAATAATTAATTGTATTTTGTAAAGTGGTTTCTTGCATCATATAACACAATACAATGCAATTTACAGTCACCTATTTGACCGATGGTGTTACAAACCAAGTAAAAAAATTATTAATTAATGTCAAGCCCTTCATAATGTAAAAACTTTTTTAAAAAGTCTCATGCAATGTAGGCCTGCATTGAACACCACATAGAGGCTACTGTAGGCTATATCAAAGAAATCAAAAGCTATTTCCATGTGAAAATGTTATGGAATTCCATTGGTTTTGTTGGTAGGCCTACATTATGCTCAAATAGCCACAATAGCCTATTGGCTACTGTCTAAAACTGTAAGGGTACAGCCTCAGTGTTCACTGTAAACACACACTGGAAGTTGCACAAAATTCTCACAATGTTCAAGTTTCCGCTCACAAGACCCAAAATTTGCTCAGTGCCCCATAAAATTTGAGGGAACATTGCTGGATAGGTATTTTAAGTATCAGCTAACCACATCATATATTACAGCAATCTGTCAGTCGATGACACTGTTGATGACGTGACACAAATTCATTGGCATGCAACGTCTGAGCAGGGGAACGCGTTGGTAGAGCATGGCGCTTGTAACGCCAGGGTAGTGGGTTCGATCCCCGGGACCACCCATATGTAAAAATGTGTGCACGCATGACTGTAAGTCGCTTTGGATAAAAGCGTCTGCTAAATGGCATATTATTATTATTATTATTAAAATAAAAATGGACTCCATCTGGAACTACCGTGATCTGTCAGTGACTCCTCTTACTGAAAACAGTGGGTAAATCCAGCACCAGTCGTTGTTTGCATTGCAAACCCATGTTGTTGCCTCCTAGAGAAGCACCGTCAGTGGAATTTACAGACAGGGAAGGTTTGGAGTTGGATTCAGATGAGTTTGGAAATAGTGTGTGTGCGTGCATGTGTGTCAAACAATGCGCATGCCCAGCCCACCTTAGGATTCCCCACTTTCCAGCCATTATGTTCCTGTTTTTGTGGGGTGTTAGTTCACTTGTCACATAATTGTTGCTAGATCAATTTAATTAAAAAGAAAACCAAAGCACATTTTCCTGTTGATTTTACGATCGCGCAAACATCTGTTATGGCCGCTGAAACACATGCCACTGCTATAATCCAGTGGATTTTGATTTTTTAAATTCTAATAGTGTTGAGTATCTCACTCCATTATGCAGCTGTTACATTTATAAGAACTGTGTTTTTGACCTTGTGTCAATTTTGACAACCATTGCTAGTGTGTCTGTAACACGCTTTGTGGCAACTGCTGATGTAAAACGGGCTTTACAGAATATATTTGATTTATTTATTTATTGATTGAGAGCGACATAACGCTCTGTAGGCCCTATCTAGGGTCAGGTGGTCAACAACATACTGTCGATCTAAAGTTGACATACTACACTGAGACTTGGTTCTCCTGTCTACAGTTTACATGTGATCTTGGCTATATGTTCCATTTAAAAAACAGTATACTTTATCTAAGAGTAATTAAACAGTGTTTATTAAAGGATATATAGTAAACAGGAAGCAGTATTAAGTAATAGATAGTGTGACCATTATAGTATAGGCTAAGATAACTCTTAGCTTGCTAAGGGGTATTTGTTTGCTTTTATCATTTGAAGTGTCTTTTCAAAAAATAATAACAGTACCTCACTCATGCTACAAAAACTGTGAAAATGCAAGTTATCTTTTATAAGTCCTTTGGCAATGGATTAATGACATTTTGTCCAGTACACACACACGTGTGCATGCACGCGCGCACACACACACTCAATCCAGCCTCTATTACATTTTTCAATTCCTTTCCGTATGAGCTTGCTCCCTTTCTTTTGGTAGATGAGAGTTTCTAGTTTTGGCGAAGTGAAATTGTAACTCCCCGTGGTGAGTGGGAACGATATTGTATTTTTCGGCAGGTCTGTAAATTCCACTCTGTGTATTATTCAGCTCTAGAGTATAGCCAAGTCAGACAGGACTGAGCATTCACATGGCTCGCATTCACATCACTTATATCCCACCATCTCATATGAAACGTACTATGTCTGCATCCCAAATAGCACTCTATTACCTATGTAATGCAGTTATGGTTGCAACATTCCGGTAACTTTCCCAAAATTCCCAGGTTTTCCAGAAATTCCAGTTTGGGATATTCCCAGATTCCGGAGGGAATAAGCAGGAAATCCAGGAATTTTGGGAAAGTTACCAGAATTCTGCAACATATTTAACATATTTAAGAGTAATATTCAGGCTTATCAACATGCTCTTTCGACTCCTACTGGCCCACCAACATAAAGCAGCACAAACGTTACCTGACAACAAGGAAGTAGAGCTGCAACAAAACCAACTGTTGCAATGACCGCATGCCATGCCACGCCATACCACACCAAACACAAATGTAAAAGCCACTACCTTTACGATCATGACAAAACTTAACAAAAAAGAAGTGTTACATGAGCGTTATATGAGCATTATTATACATATTCAGGCAGCACGCCAGGGAAGGTGGAATAACATAACAACACGCACAGCTTGGACATATTGTTATACCACTCCACCCACCTTAACAGTGAACCCTTGGGGGTGGCCACTCCGTATCCTTTGGAGTCCAGGTTTCCGCCGACCTTCATGGTGTCGCAGGGCTTCCGCTGTTCCGTGTACTCATTCATGGTTGACTCCAATAGGAAAGCATACTTTCCTTTGCTCTTCCGCACACGTACAACCCCCTCCTGTGTGTTCTTGGTAAACACAGTCGGTTCAGCCGACTTCATGTAGCCCCACATCTTCTCGTAGACTGCGATCTTTGACCTCTGTGTTTGGGGAAGATTGGGGGAGGGGTGGAGGAATAGTAGAGGAGGGTGGAGAGAGAGCATAGAGAGAGCACAGCCAAATAGAGACAAGGACATGGCGGGGTTAACGTACAGTACAGAGTTACTGGTGGAGGAGTGAGTGTTGACTGAAAACAGTTACTGTAAAAACACACTCCTCCCCGAGTGAATGAGTGTGCTTGAGTGATCTGATCGGTATGGTGTTGTGTGTGTGTGTGTGTGTGTGTGTGTGTGAGAGCTGATCAGTCCAGTACTACTCACCCTGAATTCTCATGCTATATATTGCTTACTAGTAGCTGGGTCGTTCCACCAATTCAGTGCCTTTTGAGAAGTGTAACTTTGTCAAAATAAACTTTTGATTTCACCTAATTTTAACATTCTGTCATAAAGAGCACATGTTCAACTTCATAAAAAAACATGTTTTCCCATCTCAAGAGGGTAGTCCTTTACTCTCATACCCGCGTACGGGTTGAAAATGGCAGATTTGGGCACTAATAAGCGCCTAGATTGGAAGGTAGTGGCTGTACAGTAACATGCTATACAAGACGTCAGAGCTCTGGCTCTGCACTTCACAGTGCTGTATGGGTTTTGACTGACAACTGTTCTGAACTGGAGCACCTCGCGTGACAAGAAGTTGACCCCATTCCTTCCGGTAATTGCACATTTGCTGCTGTCTGAGTGAGGGAAGTGCTGTAAATTAAGATGACTCGATGTATTTTGAAAGATGAGAATTTGAGGATTATAATAAATACTGCTTTGATGTCATACAAGCAAGCCGAACACCCATGAGACCAAATGTGCACTTCACATTTCCAAATCATAGAACTCATGTAATATACAGTGTCAATGTTTATGATCACTATGTTTAATGTACAGTTACAAGATGACATGGCATCATACCCTGGGTTGTTCTGAACAGAATGAGCCTATGTTTGTTTATTGTGAAGAAAATTTGCCGGGCACAAGCACCTGAATGAACTCATGCCTCCTTTCTATGCACCCCAAAATTACGATCTGTTTCTTTGAATTGCCTTGTGAAAGCCTAACACTGTAAGATTTATTTGATAACTTAGCTAGTCATGTTGGCAATAGAACAAGCGTTCAAATCATGCCCACCTGACCCAGAATGAGATTTATAATGTAAAACAAATTTATTGCGTAAACAACAACAGTAATTGTGTGATGACGGGGATGCAGGGTTGTGTTCCTAATTAAACAACTACAAGTGTGCTTGCTCTAATTGTCACGGAGACCGGCGAGGCTGCTCCTCCTCCTTGCTCGGGCAGGCTTCGGCGTTCGTCGTCCCCGGAGTACTAGCTACTACCGCTTGATGTTTTCGATGTTTGTTTGGTTATGTCTAGTTGGTGCACCTGTCTCGTATTCTGTCTTGATTATGTCTCCTATAAGTTCCCCTGTGTTAGGTTTGCATGTTGTGTGTTATTGTCGCCTGTCGTGTATGTATAGGTTCTGTGACCTTTGCTTTTGTGGGTTTTACGCACTCGCGTATTTTGTTACGCCTCTTGTGTTTTTGGAGGCTGTTTATTTGTGTGTACCTTGAGAGGTATTAGTAAAGTCGTCTTGACTATTCCTCTGTGTCCTGCGCTTGACTCCACCACCGCATCCACATCAGACCTTGACAGAATAACACACCACCTATGGAGTCAGCAGGAGCAGCAGCGGCGGTGACCGAGTCACTGGAGGAGCGGGTCAGCAGCCAGGACGCCATGATCCACCGACTCGGCGCCGCCATGCAAGAAGTCATGAACACCCTGCGCCGATTGGAGAGAGGAGGCTTTCCCACACCTCCTCCTACCGTACCACCACCATCGGCCAGCCCCATCATACCAGCTCCGGAGTCCAGTGGGATTCGGCTCTCGCTCCCGAGGGCATATGATGGCACCGCAGCCGGGTGTCAGGGGTTCCTCCTTCAGGTGGAGCTCTACCTGGCAACCATACACCCGCCGCCCTCGGGATATGAGAGCGTTTCCGCCCTCATCTCCTGTCTTTCCGGCAAGGCTTTGGAGTGGGCCAATGCCGAATGGAGGGGAATAGACGCCGCCACCATCAGCTACGCGGAGTTCTCCCGCCGCTTCAGGGCTGTTTTCGATCATCCTCCAGAGGGTAAAGCGGCGGGGGAGCGTCTGTTCCACCTCCGACAGGGGAAGAGGAGCGCACAGGAGTTCGCCCTGGACTTCCGGACTCTAGCGGCAGATGCGGGGTGGAATGAGAGGGCCCTCATCGACCACTATCGGTGCAGCTTGCGAGAGGACGTTCGACGAGAGTTGGCCTGCAGGGACACCAATTTAACCTTCGACCAGTTGGTGGACATGTCAATCCGTCTGGATACCCTGCTGGCTACCCGCGGACCTCCGGAGTTGGGGCCGTCCATTCCATCCCCCAGCACCTCCGAGCCGAGCCCTATGGAGCTCGGGGGTGCTGGCGCTAGAGAGAGGAGGAGAGAGATCTGGAGGGAGGCCGTCCCCTGCACCAACTGTGGCCGTAGAGGACACACTGCGGTTCGGTGCTGGGGAGGGTCTCCAGGGGATCGAGGCAACAGGTCACGCACTGGGGAGTCATTCCAGATGAGTAGGCGCCCAACTCACCCAGAGCTCTCTGTTGGTCACATGTGTATACCTGTAGTATTCCCCCAGGTTGCATCTCATTCCCAGCATAAGGCGCTAGTCGATTCAGGCGCAGCTGGGAATTTTATTGATCGTAATTTTTGTGTTAAGTTAGGGATTCCCCTCCGACCAGTAGATGTGCCTTTCCCGATTCATGCCTTAGATAGCCGTCCGTTGGGATCTGGGTTGATTAGGGAGGTCACAGCGCCACTAAAGATGAAGGCGCAGGAGGGTCATGAGGAGATCATTCAGTTATATCTGATCGACTCTCCTGCGTATCCCGTGGTGCTGGGGCTTCCTTGGTTAATCGCCCATGACCCCACCATTTCGTGGCAACAGAGGGCTCTCAAGGAGTGGTCTGCCCAGTGTGTTGGGCGATGTCTAGGTGTTTCCGTAGGGGCGACCACGTGGAGAGTCCGAACCAATTGCCCGCACTGCACATTCCTCCTGAGTATGATGATTTGGCACTAGTGTTTAGCAAGACTAGGGCGACGCGATTGCCACCTCATAGACAGGGGGATTGTGCGATAGACCTCCAGGCAGGTGCTGCACTTCCGCGTAGTCATGTGTATCCTCTGTCTCAAGAGGAGAAGGTGGCTATGGAGACATACATCGCCGAGTCTCTGAGACAGGGATACATACGGCCCTCCACTTCCCCTGCGTCCTCAAGTTTCTTTTTTGTGAAGAAGAAGGATGGAGGGTTGCGCCCGTGTATTGATTACCGTAGTCTCAATCAGATCACTGTGAAATACAGTTATCCACTCCCTCTGATTGCGAGTGTGACGGAATCATTACACGGAGCGCGTTTCTTCACAAAGCTGGATCTCAGGAGCGCCTACAACTTGGTGCGCATTAGGGAGGGAGATGAATGGAAGACAGCATTTAGTACCACCTCGGGTCACTACGAGTATCTCGTCATGCCATACGGGTTAATGAATGCTCCTTCAGTCTTCCAATCCTTTGTGGACGAGATCTTCCGGGATTTGCATGGGCAGGGTGTAGTAGTGTATATTGACGACATACTAGTTTACTCTTCTACACGAGCCGAGCATGTAGCCCTGGTGCGTCGAGTGTTGGGTAGGCTGTTGGAGCATGACTTGTATGTCAAGGCAGAGAAATGTCTGTTTTTCCAGGAGTCCATCTCCTTCCTGGGCCATCGATTGTCCGCGTCAGGGGTGGAGATGGAGATTGACCGCGTTTCAGCCGTGCGTAATTGTCCGACTCCAACCACGGTTAAGGAAGTGCAGCGGTTTTTGGGTTTTGCCAACTACTACCGGAGGTTTATCCGGGGTTTTGGACAGGTGGCAGCTCCCATTACCTCCCTGCTGAAGGGGGGCCCGGTGCGTTTGCAGTGGTCAGCTGAGGCGGACAGGGCGTTTGGTAAACTGAAGGACCTGTTCACCTCTGCTCCGGTGCTGGCGCATCCGGATCCCGCTTTAGCGTTCCAGGTGGAGGTGGACGCGTCAGAGGCCGGTATTGGGGCTGTACTGTCTCAACGCTCAGGCACCCCCCCTAAACTCCGGCCCTGCGCTTTTTACTCTAAGAAGCTCAGCCCGGCGGAGCGTAATTATGACGTGGGGGACAGGGAGCTAATCGCCGTGGTTCAAGCCCTAAAGGTGTGGAGGCATTGGCTTGAGGGGGCTCAACACCCTTTTCTCATTCTGACTGACCATCGTAACCTGGAGTACATCCGGGCAGCTAGGAGACTGAACCCTCGTCAGGCTAGGTGGACCATGTTTCTGGCCAGGTTTGCGTTTAAGCTCACCTACATCCCAGGGTCCCAGAACGGTAAGGCAGACGCCCTGTCCCGGCGATATGATGCAGAGGAGAGGTCCATTGAGCCCACGCCCATACTGCCGGAGTCTTGTCTGGTGGCACCGGTGGTGTGGGAGGTCGATGCGGAGATCGAGCGGGCGTTACGCACCGACCCTACTCCCCCAGATTGTCCGGTGGGGCGGACGTACGTTCCGCTCGAGATTCGTGATCGTCTCATATATTGGGCTCATACGTCACCCTCCTCTGGACACCCTGGTATCGGCCGGACAATGCACTGCCTTAGTGACAAGTACTGGTGGCCAACATTGGCTAAGGACGTGAGGGTTTATGTCTCCTCCTGCTCGGTGTGCGCTCAGTGTAAGGCGCCTAGACACCTGCCCAGGGGGAAGTTACAACCCCTACCCATTCCACAACGGCCGTGGTCTCACCTCTCGGTAGACTTTGTCACGGACCTTCCCCCCTCCCAGGGGAATACCACTATTCTGGTTGTTGTGGATCGGTTCTCTAAGGCCTGTCGTCTCATCCCAATGCCAGGTCTCCCTACTGCCCTACAGACTGCTGAGGCTTTGTTTACCCACGTCTTCCGGCACTACGGGGTACCCGAGGATATAGTGTCTGATCGGGGTCCCCAATTCACCTCTAGAGTCTGGAGGGCGTTCATGGAACGCTTGGGGGTCTCGGTTAGCCTTACCTCGGGTTTCCACCCTGAGAGTAATGGGCAGGTGGAGAGAGTGAACCAGGATGTGGGTAGGTTTCTGAGATCATATTGCCAGGACCGGCAGGGGGAGTGGTCGGGATATATTCCCTGGGCAGAGATAACCCAGAACTCCCTCCGTCATTCATCTACTAACCTGACACCTTTCCAGTGTGTGTTAGGTTACCAGCCGGTTCTGGCACCTTGGCATCAGAGCCAGATCGAGGCCCCTGCGGTGGACGAGTGGTTTCGGCGCTCGGAGGAGACGTGGAATGCTGCGCACGTTCATTTGCAGCGTGCCATCAGGTGGCAAAAGGCGAGAGCCGATCGCCACCGCAGTGAGGCTCCGGTGTATGCACCAGGAGACCGGGTCTGGCTCTCGACTCGAAACCTGCCCCTTCGCCTACCCTGCCGGAAGCTGGGTCGGCGGTTTGTGGGGCCATTTAAAGTCCTGAGGAGATTGAACGAGGTTTGTTACAGGTTACAACTGCCTAATGATTATCGCATTAACCCCTCGTTCCATGTGTCTCTCCTCAGGCCGGTGGTAGCTGGTCCACTCCAGGACAGTGAGATACGGGAGACTCCTCTGCCCCCACTGGACATCGAGGGGGCTCCGGCGTACTCAGTCCAGTCCATCGTGGATTCGAGACGTCGGATGGGGGGTCTGCAGTATCTCGTGGAGTGGGAGGGGTACGGACCGGAGGAACGGTGCTGGGTGCCTAGGAGGGACATTTTAGTTCCCTGCCTCCTGACGGAGTTCCACCGGAGTCATCCTACGCGTCCTGCTCCGCGTCCTCCTGGCCATCCCCGAGGCTGGGGTCGGCGCACGGCTGGAGCCGCGCGTCAAGGGGGGGGGGGGGTACTGTCACGGAGACCGCCGAGGCTGCTCCTCCTCCTTGCTCGGGCAGGCTTCGGCGTTCGTCGAGTACTAGCTACTACCGCTTGATGTTTTCGATGTTTGTTTGGTTATGTCTAGTTGGTGCACCTGTCTCGTATTCTGTCTTGATTATGTCTCCTATAAGTTCCCCTGTTAGGTTTGCATGTTGTGTGTTATTGTCGCCTGTCGTGTATGTATAGGTTCTGTGACCTTTGCTTTTGTGGGTTTTACACACTCGCGTATTTTGTTACGCCTCTTGTGTTTTTGGAGGCTGTTTATTTGTGTGTACCTTGAGAGGTATTAGTAAAGTCGTCTTGACTATTCCTCTGTGTCCTGCGCTTGACTCCACCACCGCATCCACATCAGACCTTGACACTAATTCCTTAACGGCACAGCTATGAGAGCTCAAAAAAGTACCTTATAGCTGAAAACTCTTCTAAAAGTGCATTGAAGTTGCTTAGGAACTGTGCACACTTTGGAGAGGTGAAATGAAATGTATAAAACATTTCTAGTCTGTCTATCTATGGGTAACAGGGTTGACGTGTTATGCTCGACCCGCTCAGATTTCCACCAGAAAATTGCCAAAAAGAGTAGAACCAGCTCATCTCCTTTTACACTATGATTTGACTATTAGATGTTCAATGTTTCTTTAGAAAAAAATATTTTAAAACGATACATTTTGGGATTAAGTGGGTTGAAATCTTCTTAGAAGTGACACAGGGTTGATGGAGGGACATATCAAAATGCTGAATTTTGGCACTTTAGATATCCTTTATTCATATAAAAAATCTGATTAATTGAATTCTCCATGTGGTCTATATTAAAACAACAACCCAGCTACTAGCTAAAACGTTTTATTCCTACATACACAAAAAGTCTATGAAATAGGACAAGGTCATAATATGAGAATTCAGACACAGCTTGTGTCCAGTCCAGTCCAGTACTATACTCACCCTGAAAAACTCTTTAGTGGAGCCGGAGTCTAGGGTACCGTAGGCGATGTCTGTCTGTTTAGCCAGGTCTTCAGCACTCTCTATGGGCGACACCATCCTCTCCACTGTGAGGAAGGCAGCCAGGTTGGCCGTGTAGGACGAGATGATGATGAGGGTGAAGAACCACCACACACCACCCACGATACGCCCCGACAGAGACCTGGGAAAGAGCGGGAGGAAGAGGAGGAAGGAGAGGAAAGGAGGGAGAGGAGGGGAGAAGGGAGAGGACGGGGGGAAAGAGGTAGGATAGGATGGAGAGGAATAAGGGAAGTGTCATAGCAGGAGGTGAGAATGAGAAGGAGTGAAGGAGTAGGAAAAGAGTGAGCATGGCGAGGAAAAGAGAAGCGTGAGGAGAGTAGTGGGTGTGATAGAGTCCATCAACAACAAAAATAACAAAATATGAATCAACACAAATCCACAAACTATATTAAGAAGTGAGAGTGAATTACAGACAAAGTTATCGGTGACCTGTGTGGTCCAGCAGTTAGAGCTGCTGACCCTGGCGCACATGTATACCAGAGTCGGCATGGGTTCAAATCGTGTCCACTGCCCTTCTGACTCGCAATCTTTACTGTCTCCCTTAACTGTCCTTTCTCCATAAATAAAAACCCACAAAAATTATAGATATAAAAAATAATAACTTATCCAATGTAACATGTTAACAGGCCCTGGGAGGACACTGACTGCACACTGCACAACATCATCCAACCCCATATTCAGATCCACCTTAAGGCAAAGTGACTCATTAAAACCCAATGCGTTTGTGTGTCGACCACTCTGTTAAAAAATAAAAGGTAGTGCGCTGTGGTCCCTCTCTTTCTTTCTTTCTTTCTTTCTTTCTTTCTTTCTTTCTTTCTTTCTTTCTTTCTTTCTTTCTTTCTTTCTTTCTTTCTTTCTTTCTTTCTTTCTTTCTTTCTTTCTTTCTTTCTTTCTTTCTTTCTTTCTTTCTTTCTTTCTTTCTTTCTCTCTCTCTATCTATTGGTGGGATGAAAAGAGCTGACGACGTCACACAGAGCTCCCTCTGTTCAGCTCTGTTCTCGTCTTGTTTGTTGGCTCAAGGGAGACAGATAACTCACCGACTCTCGAGTGAGCAGGGGAAGGTCGTGAGGAGAATCTTAAACAAAATGGTGCATTGGAGTGAACAAACAGCATTCTCTCTCCCTGCTTGGTGTGAACCAAACACTTAGAGAGAGAGGCTCTATGAAAAACCCTTTCGTTCCTGTTGTTTTAAGCCATTTCACACTATTTCACACATGCCAACCTGAACCAAACCTTTTCATGATTCACACTACCGTGTCGACCTGAACCTTTCGTTCCAGCATGCAGCGATTATGGTGGATGTTCACCCAGGCCAGTGCAGTACAGCTCTGCTCAGTAATGTGAAAAGGGTATAAAAAGGGACTCTATTGTCAAAATCTCACACACACACGCACGCATACACACACACCCTGTGTCACATTGGGGCTGTGCTTCTGCATTGGTGAACCTGCCCAACACGCAGCAAAGATCTCACCAACCCGAGAGACGCAGCAGCAAAGCATGTTTAACTGTACACAGAAGGCTATGCTGTAGAATAGATAATGTATAAGCTCTGTTAACGCTGCTTCTGGATTTGAATACAGATTACAAACATTTATTTTCCTCTCTCTCGCTCTCTGTTCACTTCCTGGTACTCTCCCTCTCCACCTTCATCATTCTCTCTCTCCTTTCTTTATCTCTCTCTAGTTTTCCTCCCATTATGTCCCTTACTCTCTTCCTTCACTCTCTCTCTGTCTCCCCCCCCCCCACCCCCCCCCCCCCCCCCCCCCCCCCGCTCTCTTTCTCTCTCTCTGCAGTATATCTCTTTTGTTTCTGTAACCCTGGGAATATCCTCCACAGCTTGAGAATAAATGATATTGCTGTGTGAAAGACTGGAAAAGGTAGAAGGAAAAGGACAGGGCTTCAGAGGAAGCACTCTCTTGCTTTCGGTCTCACCTTTTCTTTCTCTCTCTCTCTCTGTCTCCCGCTCTTTCTCTCTCTATGTCTTTCTTTCTTTCTTTCTTTCTTTCTTTCTTTCTTTCTTTCTTTCTTTCTTTCTTTCTTTCTTTCTTTCTTTCTTTCTTTCTTTCTTTCTTTCTTTCTTTCTTTCTTTCTTTCTTTCTTTCTTTCTTTCTTTCTTTCTTTCTCTTATCCTCCCTTTATTTCAATTTCATCCTCCCTTTTTCTTTCTGTCTCCCTGTTTCTTTCTCTCCTTATCTCCTGCTCCATTCTTTTTTTATCTCCTCCCTCTCTCTGTTTCTCTCCTCCTCCCTCTTGTAGGGTTTGCTCCCGTTGGCAGCGAGTGGCCAGCAGCTGTGTCTAGAGCCAGGGGACTCTCTCTCTCTTTCAACCTCTCTCTCCCTGTTCCCAGTCTGTGTTGATCTGAAGTGACTCCAGTGACTTTCATCCATGGTGACAGACTTGGCATACTCTGATGGGCCAGAGCCAACTGGGGGAAGGAGGGGTGGATATAAAGGGTCGTTATCAGTGGAGGGGTCGTTGCTGCCATACGGCAGCACCAGTATGACCCTGGTTTAACATCCTTGTTACATGGATATATGTGTGTGTGTGTGTGTGCGCGTGCATGTGTATGTGTGAGTGACTCACCATACACATACTTTTCATTATTTGATGTCTGCATGAGTTGTGTGTTTGTGGACAGGTAATTAAGATCACAGCATGTGATGTACAATATAACATAATAGCAGAGCTATGTAAAGAGTATATTATGGCTCTGACTACAGAAGTAGAGAGAGAGAGAGAGAGAGAGAGAGAGAGAGAGAGAGAGAGAGAGAGAGAGAGAGAGAGAGAGAGAGAGAGAGAGAGAGAGGTTGACCTTGAGAGGAGCCTAAATAAATGAAGATGTGGTGTCTGCTCCCAGCATGATACACCCCCAGGCTAGCCCCTAGCGCTTTAGTTATTCATGCTATCCCCCTCTCCCTCTCTCCTCCTCCCTCATCCCTCCTTCTCTCTCTCCCTCCCTCTCTCCATTACTGCCCTGAATAAGAATTTATCACCTGAAATCAATTTGACCCTACATGAGCCTGTACGAATTCAGCCTCACGCTCTCTCATACTCTTGCTCAAGTGATGCAGTCTGGCAAATATGATATTCATATGAATAGTACGGCAGACTGAAGCAATGGCACCTATTCAATTAGACCAGACTAGAGGAAGGCGGCCTTCAAAAACAGACCAAACCAATCGCACCCCATCCAAGCATGCCAACTGGTGAGCACACTCTTCCAATCACACCCAGATCAAATTGTGCATGGATATGCCTGGGGATGATCGGATAGCGTCAAAGTGTACCCAGGTTGTTATTGTAAATATAATTTGTTCTTACCTGGCTGAAAAAAGGTTTAAACAAAAAAGTAGCCAAAAGTTACAAACATACAGTATCACAGAAAGTACGAAGCTTGCTGGTCAAACAAAATTGTTGACATATTGGCTTCACCAGAATGTTCGGGTGCTTTTCTGGCATCCAAAAAGATTTCTGAATATTATTATGATATTATGATATATCTTAATAGTCTAAATAATGAAGTATCTGTCTAGTCTCCTGAGTCAATAATGGCGCGTGCGTCACAAATGGCATCCTATACCCTATATAGTGCACTACTTTTGACCATGGCCCATAGGACTCAGGTCAAAAGTAGTGCAATATATAGGGAATACGCTGCCATTTGGGAAGCAGCCTGCATCTTTAGTTACACTAAACTGGGATTTGTTCTCAATTAGGGAGCTCCCATGTCACCACTTCACTCACATACACACACACTCCCCTCTCCGTTGCCATGGAGACCTGGCATTACCATCGGAGATGAGCACACAGGGATATGAATTACTGCATTAATTATTATGGGGTGCCTTGGGGAGATGTGTGTGTGTGAGCGTCTGTGTGTGTGTGTGTGTGTGTGTGTGTGTGTGTGCGCGTGTGTGTGCACGCGCTTGTGTGTGTGTGTGTGTGAGTAGCGGGATTAACCTTCATTAAGGTAAAAGACGGAACTTCAGTAGCGAATAACCTTTAGACCTGTCAATCATCTCACCACTGGGTCGTCATTTCCCATTGGACTGTGTATGTCATCATTGTGAGATGGCTTCCTGTATATGCACCACACATCCGCCAGCTTCCTTTCCTTATCATCACTACAGATGAGTGGTGAGGCATAGTCCCAAACCCATCACTAAAACAGTGCCCTTGTCATTCCCTCATTTTCTCCACACACCCAAAGTCTCCTAATCCCTCGGTGGAGGGGATTTGCATGTCCCCTTGTCAGGATAAACTTCAGTTGACCCCTCCAAAGTGATCAAGGACTCTTTTGGTGACAGATTGGGACAGGGCCCGTGGGATTACTGTAACTGTATCTGTGACAGGTGTGGGACAGACAGGCACAGTAGTCAGGCCACACTGTGGAGAGACAAAAGGACAATGTAGACGAAATGTATTAATTCTAAATGTTTCAATACTAAATACTAAATGCTGACTAAATGATTAAACAGTAGCAGTCAAACAATTCCAGAAAATTTCCCAAAATTGCTAGGTTTTCCAGAAATTCCCAGTTGGAGGATTCCCAGTTGGACGATTACTTTTCCTGTGTATTCCCTATTGATTGCGAGAATCCCGAACTGGGATTTCTGGCAAACCTGAGAATTTTGGCAAAGTTTACAGAATTATATACAGTACGTGGTGGATGAGGATCCCTTCTCAAGTCGACTACTTAAAATGAAGTGGACTTAAGTCAAAATCATAGGCCCACTATAGCTCCCTCAAGGTAGCGGTGCTATAGGACGTTTTAGGATGCTAAGTAACGGGCACTATAATTTTGACGGTGCTCTTGTCTAATGTACCTTAGTGTTCTCCATCTTGTGTATGCCTCTGCTCTGGTCCTGTGTAGGAGGGCTGAAAAATACAGGCTGGTTTTGGTCCCTCCTCTCAGTCTTATTCCATTCTTAATCTTAAAGACTATGATCTACAGTATATAGGAACCTTAGAGAAACTAAGAGCTTAAGATATCTATAAGAAACATTAAAGAAGAGCTGAAACTAAAACTCAGCTATATGATGTGACCACGAGCAGCAGTATGAACCAAAGATAATGCAGGGGAGATCAACCATTTGTTTTCGGCTGTCTTTGTGTGTTTTGCGGAAGTCGCCTTAACTGCTAATATAATGCTAACTTCATATCGCTAAGTCTACCTTTAAAATGACTCTAGGGATCATAAAGCATACTTGGGAATTTTTTGACATACAGTACCAGTCAAAAGTTTGGACATCATTCAAGGGTTTTTCTTAATTTTTACTATTTTCTGCATTGTAGAATAATAGTGAAGACATCAAAACTATGAAATAACACATATGGAATCATGTAGTAACCAAAAAAGTCTTAAACAAATTAAAATATATTTTATATTTGAGATTCTTCAAATAGCCACCCTTTGCCTTGATGACAGATTTGCACACTCTTGGCATTCTCTCAACCAGCTTCACCTGGAATGCTTTTCCAACAGTCTTGAAGGAGTTCCCACATACGCTGAGCACTTATTGGCTGCTTTTGCTTCACTCTGCTGTCCGACTCATCCCAAACCATCTCAATTGGGTTGAGGTCGGGGGATTGTGGAGGCCAGGTCATCTGATGCAAAAATCCACCACTCTCCTTCTTGGTAAAATAGCTCTTACACAGCCTGGAGGTGTGTTGGGTCATTGTCCTGTTGAAAAACAAATGATAGTCCCACTAAGCCCAAACCAGATGGGATGGCGTATTGCTGCAGAATGCTGTGGTAGCCATGCTGGTTAACTGTGCCTTGAATTCTAAATAAATCACAGACAGTGTCTCAAGCAAAGCACCCCCACACCATAACACCTCCTCCTCCATGCTTCACGGTGGGAACTACACATGCAGAGATCATCCGTTCACCCACACCGCGTCTCACAAAGACACGGCGGTTGGAACCAAAATCGAATGTCCATTGCTCGTGTTTCTTGGCCCAAGCAAGTCTCTTATTATTATTGGTGTCCTTTAGTAGTGGTGTCTTTGCAGCAATTCAACCACGAAGGCCTGATTCACACAGTCCCCTCTGAACAGTTGATGTTGAGATGTGTCTGACTTGAACTCTGTGAAATGTATTTGGGCTGCAATTTCTGAAGCTGGTAACTCTAATGAACTTATCCTCTGCAGCAGAGGTAACTCTGGGTCTTCCTTTCCTGTGGCGGTCCTCATGAGAGCAAGTTTCATCATAGAGTTTAATGGTTTTTGTGACTGCACTTCAAGAAACTTTCAATGTTCTTGAAATGTTCCGTATTGACTGACCTTCATGTCTTAAAGTAATGATGGACTGTTGTTTCTCTTTGCTTATTTGAGCTGTTCTTGCCATAATATGGACTTAGTCTTTTACCCAAATATGGCTATCTTCTGTATACCCCCCTACCTTGTCACAACACAAATGATTGGCTCAAACGCATTAAGAAGGAAATCAATTCCACAAATTACTTTTAAGAAGGCACACCTGTTAATTGAAATGCATTCCAGGTGACAACCTCATGAAATTGGTTGAGAGAATGCCAAGAGTGTGCAAAGCTGTCATCAAGGCAAAGGGTGGCAATTTGAAGAATCTCAAATATTGTGACGAGTACTGAGGATACGAAGAGGCAGGACGCAGACGAAGGAATCAACCATATAAAGGTTTACTTAACACTGAGCATGAGAACAACAAAGAGCGAGTACATGACAAGACACTAACAATCACACACAACACAACACTGAACAGTCCAGGGCTATATAGGGATGGTGATGAGATAATGAGGTGCAGGTGCGCTGGAGGTGATTAGGGTGGGTTGGGTTTCCATTCCGGTGTTGCCGAGGTGTTGCGCTCAGACTGGTGGCTCAGTACACCAGCGAATCAGAGCGCCGGAGGGGAGCAACGGGATGAGACGTGACAAATATAAAATATATTTTGATTTGTTTAACACTTTTTTGGTTACTACATGATTCCATATGTGTTATTTCATAGTTTTGATGTCTTCACTATTATTCTACAATGTAAAACATTTTAAAAACAAAGAAAAACCCTTGAATGAGTAGGTGTGTCCAAACTTTTGACTAGTAGTGTATGTAAGATACATACCTTAAGTCCTTTCAAATAGTTTGAGCTGTGCTTGTTTTAGTTTTCCTGGTATCACAGAGCAAATATAGTCCTAAAAGTGCAAACTTCAAACTAGACCAAGCAAACCTCAAATACGTTTAAGTATTTGACACAGGATATTATGTAGGCTATTTGACCCAGCTCTGTCATGAAATTACTATAAAAAGAACTACACAAACCCTAAAGATCCTTATCACGACTACAGGACAGCAAGTAGATGCTGAGTGGGCAGAAAGTGTGTCACAGACAGGAAGCTTGACCCGGAAGCAATGACACCCAGCACTGAATGGTTACTGAATATTTTTTTGTGGTTCATGATCGGACAAGGGGTAGCCTGTTGAATGCAGAAATATAGTGTATGAAACATTGCACAAATGCACACCAGACACATCAAAGACAATGGGACAGCAGTGCAATTTCCCTCTAAAGCAGATGATAAAAGTGCTGAAACACACACACACACAAGCACAAACACACACACACACACACACACACACACACACACACACACACACACACACACACACACACACACACACACATAGCAAAGAACAGCAGAGACAGTGGTTACAAACTATAAGCCAAGATAAGACATACTTATTACAAACTACAGGCCAATGATATTTAGCTATTTTCACTTATGCGACATAAAGCGGCGATTTTGGTATTCACACAAAAAAAAACGAGGGTAAAATTGCAATTGTACAGAGTGGAGTAACTATGTTTGTTCTGCAACAGACAGTGAAGAGACTACTAGCTAGCCAGTGAATGTAACCTGTATCCTGTATGAGCCATTGCATCCCGAGGCAGCTGTTATCAATGTCAACAAGCCTTTAATACTTAACACAATAAAGAAAAGGACATTGAGGGGACATTTGGATGTAATGTAGTACTATGTGTGTAATGTATGTGTGTGCGTGTTTTTCTCTCACCTAAGGGATGTTTGGGTGTAATGTAGTAGTATGTATGTCATGTAGTAGTAGTAGTGACATTTATATCCCAGCTGGGGGATGTTTCGGTATAATGTATCAGAATATATTACTGTAGTAGTAGTATATCATGCAGTCTTAGTAGTAATACATCTATCTCTCACCTGGGGGAGATGTCACAGCCCTGCTGCATGAAGGCGCCCAGGGAGAACCAGAGGGAGTTGAAAATGCCGAACTCATTGGGGGGCTGGTCACTGGGCGGACCGTCGGTGCCCTCCTCGGGCTCCTCGGTGTGCCACTCGTACGGGCTGAAGCGGCTGACCAGGAAGAGCACCACGCTCACGCCGATGTAGGCAAACACAATGCACATCCAGATCTCGTAGGCCAGCGGGTCCAGGAAGGAGAACACCCCAGGTTTGGACTTCTGAGGCTTCTTGATCATGATGGAGATGCCCAGCGACATGAAGGGCTTGGAGAAGTCGATCACCTCCTCCCGGACCAGCGTGATTGTCAATGGGGCCACAGCGATTTCCGCTTTCTGTGCATGGGTGGGGGAAGAGAAGAAGGGGGAAAAAGGGTTAGCCTTTGGACTGGAGAGTCATCTAAGCTGCTAATACAAACTGTTGCCAAAATGGTAGACAACAGTAGAAACAACTATGGGTTACGGCAGGGTTCCCCAACTGGCGTCCCGAATATGGCCCGCGGGTGATTTAATTTGGCCCCCCAAGCTTTCTGAGCAACATTTTTATTTTATTTATTTACATTTTATTGTTGGACATAAAAGACTGTAAAAACACCAGCAAATTAGCTCCAAGTGATTTTAATTTTGGAAATCTGTTCCAAAGTATTCCCACGCATAACAGAGAGATATACTATATGTGATCGTATACAAATGTAAGCAAGATTTGAAATTATAATGTTTTAGTCAAATGTTATATCTGTTTGGGCTTCTTGCGGTCAATTTGCAGTCTACAAATAATGTTTTATTATGTTCTGGCCCCCTGACCATCTGCTCAAGAAAAAAATCGTTCCGCGGCTGAATCTAGTTGATGATCCCTGGGTTACGGTATGTAACCCCGGTTCTCTGAAGGAGATGAGGGAGACATCTCACTATGGGACACACCCCTCGTGTCCTATTCACTGAAACCTTATTAAATCATGGCTAAAAGGCCAAAAAGAGCTTCATGGGTGTGAGACCCGCGTATCTATATAGCACCCGCAATGATCTGGTTTCCTCATTCAACAAACTGCCTCTTACACGTGTCGCGCAAGAGGGACAATCTGGTGAGAAGCCTCCTTAATCTCCTTCAGAGAACCGTGGTTACATACTGTAACCGATAGTTACTTTTCTCTCTAAGGGACACTTGCAAAATGCCCCGATTGTCATTAGCCCATTTCCTGAGAAGCCTGTGTTGTGCTACATGGTAGTGTACCTGATCCATCCTACTCTGCTCCAGCGCCAAGAACTGTGTGCTCAAGGGATGGCACAGTGACGTCCATATGATAGAACCTCACAAAAGTGTGAGGGGAAGCCCAACTAGCCTCCGCACATCTCTGAGATGGATATATTAGTGGCTTGACCAGGGTACTACGAGTCATGGAAATGACTTAAGGAATGAGCATGGCGTTCGTATCGTAACTTTGGAGTAGTCAGGGGCAAACTGAGTGCATGAAGGATGAACCGAGAGCACGTAAAGGTCGCTAACATGCTTGGCAGTGGCCAAGGCAAGCAACACGGCCATATTATTAGACAGCACACTCCCTAAATAAAACGACGAACGAAAGGGGTGAACCCTGATTGTAATTTCACCTATTCCTACATGGCAGGCTGAGATTGTCACCAAGTTTACCATAATGGTGGCGGGGCTATCAGGATGAATGATAGACCATTCGCTTTCAGAGTGTGTGTGTGTGGGGGGGGGGGGGGGCAGCATTTCTATGCCCCGAGGAATGTTGTGATCTCCCATTGCAAGGAACAGGCAACAGTGTGCGTTGTCCTGTGTTGCGTACAGATTGACGGCAACTCTGCCGTAATGTTCGGGATGAAGTCATCACTCCCCTGGTAGGGGGTTCCCCAGCGATTGTAAATCCACACCTGAGTTTAGTCTGCCTGGCACATGTGTTTCTCTGAGAGACAACAGATGTTCGCTGCTCCATAACAAGATCTCTTTTGCCAGAAAGTGAAGTTTCCAGGAGTGCCTTCCTCCTTGGCAATATATTGCCGGTGGAAAGACGGGTTCAAGTGGAGTGAGGTCACCCAATGCTGGAAGTTTCTCATGAGGAGGAGGCCAAGCGGGACTACCACAATCATGGAGGAGATGAGCTCAAGACACCTCAGACTAACATCCAGTACTTGACTGATGTTGCCAGGCAGTGGCAAAAGCTGTCACTTTCTCCACAGTGAGAGATGCTCGACAGGTTACAAGGACCAGAGACAATCCATAATTTGCTGCTGGGTCAGTAAGAGTGAACTTATGGCACGATTTAGCCGAAGAAGCCCTGGTGAGCTTCCTCTCTCTGCACCGTATCTAGTCTCTGAGGGCTCAGGCCGCTTCCCCCTGTGCAGTGGACTGCACTGTTCCCATGTAGTCTGTACCCCTGGCCGATGGTGCGATGACCCCGGGGGCTGCACACACACCCCATTGCTCCCTGTGAGGGTGACTGCAGATGTGGGCCTGGTGGCTGGACAAGGTAACCCTTGACAGGTTGATTGTTTTGAATGGGAACATTCTGAACCATCACCGTCGGCCCGTGGGCCTGGATGTGATGGGAACTGGTAACAGGGAGCCCAGGGAGCCCTTTTTCCTAGACTCAAACCTGGCCTGTATCTCCGATATTGCTGGTCCAACAGTCTGGTGGGATCGATCTGTCCATTCAGAATCGTTCCCTTCTCCCTCTGACACCCTTGCGTTATTCAGCCAGAGGACTCTCTGGCCAACATTCGCATGCGCCATGACTCTCCCGGAAGCCTCAGCGGTGCACTTCAGGATCCAGGTGGTATGGTCAGCAAGATTTCTCAATTCCATTAACTTCTCCCGATCGACAGTGCCACCGTTCTCCAGGGAGTTGAAAAGCTCCTTAGCCTGCACCGCCTGAGCTGCAGATCAGTAGATCCTCTCATACACGGTTGCGGTGAAGCTGTCATTGGGATGAGCGAGTTTGGGGGCAGAGGAAGAGGAGGTCAAAGCTTTAGGGTTGAGTTGCCCAGTCAGGGAAGGCTCCACAGGGGGCGGGCTGAACCATCCTGATGACTCCATGCCATGCATATCAAGTGGGGGTAGCCAGTCACCAGAGAATGTGACTTAAGTGGCCTCACCCAGGAAGACTCCAACAGCTCCACACTGTCTTGGAAGGCTGGTACACATTGTGGGACGGTTGTGGAAGTCACCCCTGAGAGGTGACTCCATCCATCCTAATCTTCTTGCAAGGCAAGGGAGGCATAGGCACTCAACATCTAGTTTGGTGGCAGCGCGTCTGATTGCCTCAAAGAAGGGGAGGTCAGCCATAGTCTGCTGCCATACTTCCTCAGTTTGTCTGGCCTGCACAAGCTGAGCAGAGGAGGATAAATCTTCCTCAGGGGTGTAATCCATCTCCTGGTCAGAGGGGGTGCTGCCTGATGCGGCAAGAGATATGCCGTCGTCCTCACTTCTGGATCCGTTTGAAAGGTCCGACCCCTGCAAAAGATGGGCGACCTCCGAATTTGCTGGGCGCTCGACTGGAGGGGAAGACTGTAGAGCTTCACCCTCCTGTGGAACTTTGTTGTCAACTGAGTCATCCTCAAGCAAGAGTGAGGCCTGGGCAATACTTTGCTCTATGTTTAATGACGCTGGGTCCCAGCTTAGCGCAATGCACACAGCTAGTGGGGACAATGAGAGCTGTCAAAGTGTGGTCCATGCTGAGGCATGTAGCACATAGCTGATGGGAATCAGACTGGTACATGTTGTTGCCGCAATTGCCAGGGAAGCCTTGTTTGGCTTGCTTCGCTTTCTCTCCCCCTTTGTTGAGGATATCATTTCGAATGGATGGACGAAAACAGATGGAATTACCGGGGAGGAAGCTAGTAAGCTAGCTACCCGACATGCTACTATTCGATGGGGAAGTCGGATGAGACACGGAAGTAACGGGAGACCATCAGGGCAATGATAGCTGGAAGTCAGGTAAGCTGAAACAGTCTAAATACTTACAGGGTAGTGAAAGTGGCGCTGAAAGGGATGCTAGCTAATTAGTGGGCTATCACCACCCGTGTTAATACCTGACTCGGTGTGTAAACCAAGGCACTCCAGGTAAAAATGCACAGCTAGGTTTATAGGGGAATGTAAAGGATTGTGCTTCAAAGGTGGGGTAACACACTTGATGAAACAGTACTGTTCGGGTTTAGTCACGCAGACCGAATGGGAGTTAGCCCAAAGGCTTCTAGTTAAAAACCACATGCGGCGCTGTTAGTCAACTAGCGAGCTAAGAGACTTGACCATAAAGCTAGCTAACTCTGAACGATGGGGTCCGACGGAGAGCTAGCAAATCAGGAGTAGAAGAAGCAAAAATTACACTTTTTAAAAAATCTAGTTGTTTCAACTAAATATTATTAAGTAACTGGTTCCTTTTTTTTGTTTACTCAACTTTTCAGTCAACGTTTTACCAGAATGTACAATTTTTAGTTGGCCCAAACTTAGCTCCAACATGAGAAAATGTAGGCAAAAATTCAGTCAACTTAAAATGATGTGTTCAATTTGTCTCGTATGTTCATTAAACTAGAAATGATTCATTTGGCATTTTACAACCCCCCCCCCCCCCCCCCCAAAAAAAAAAAAAAGGCTGTGGAAGTAGTTACACACACACAGTGCTTTTAACATACAATGTTTTCAACTTACATATATGACACACTTAGACATACATGGTTACATTGTGCATGTTCATTTATACAGTAATTAGTCCTCACCTGGGATTAGAACTCAACCTCTTGGTTCACAGCATTCCAAGCTTCCTGCTACGCCACCATGTCTGTGTCAATAATTGATTTCACCTGTATTGCTACACTTTGCACTTCAAAGTAAATCTCAGCTCTGTTAAAAGTACACTCTAGAAAAACGATTTTATTTATCATAGTTATTAAGGAGTAACATTAAAACAGAGTAATATGCCCCACCAACATTAGACAACTATACAGAAAAACCTAAAATTGCTTAAATAAGTAAATAAACTCAATGATGAGAGAATAGTCAGATTAACTGATCATTGATACAGGCATGGTGGCGTAGCAGGAAGATCAGAATGCGGTTCAAGAGGTTGTGAGTTCAAATCCCAGGTAAGGACAAGTTGAATAACAATTAATGTATAACTGAACATGCACAATGTAATTATGTATGCCAACGTGTGTCAAATATGGACATAGAAAACGTTCTATGTTAAAAGCACTGTGAGTGTGTAACTAGTTCCACAGCCTTTTCTTTGGTACAATGCCCAGAATAATAATTTCTAGTTGAACATATGAGACAAGTTGAGCAAACACATCGTTTTAAGTTGACTGAATTTTTGCCTACGTTTTCTCATGTTGGAGCTAAGTTTGGGCCAACAAAAAATGTTATGTTCAGGTAACACTTTGACCGAAAAGTTGAGTAAACTAAAAAAAAGGCTGTGGAACCAGTTACTTAATAATAATTAGTTGATTTTTTTATTTTACCTTTATTTAACCAGGTAAGCCAGTTGAGAACAAGTTCTCATTTACAACTGCGACCTGGCCAAGATAAAGCAAAGCAGTGCGATAAAAACAACAACACAGAGTTACATATGGGGTAAAACAAAACATAAAGTCAAAAAATACAACAGAAAATATATATACAGTGTGTGCAAATGTAGCAAATTATGGAGGTAAGGCAATAAATAGGCCATAGTGCAAAATAATTACAATTAGTATTAACACTGGAATGATAGATGTGCAAGAGATGATGTGCAAATAGAGATACTGGGGTGCAAATGAGCAAAATAAATAACAACATGGGGATGAGGTAGTTGGGTGGGCTAATTTCAGATGGGCTGTGTACAGGTGCAGTGATCGGTAAGGTGCTCTGACAACTGATGCTTAAAGTTAGTGAGGGAGATAAGAGTCTCCAGCCTCAGATATTTTTGCAGTTCGTTCCAGTCACTGGCAGCAGAGAACTGGAAGGAATGGCGGCCAAAGGAGGTGTTGGCTTTGGGGATGACCAGTGAGATATACCTGCTGGAGCGTATACTACGGGTGGGTGTTGCTATGGTGACCAATGAGCTAAGCTAAGGAGGGGATTTGCCTAGCAGTGATTTATAGATGGCCTGGAGCCAGTGGGTTTGGCGACAAATATGTAGTGAGGACCAGCCAACAAGAGCGTACAGGTCACAGTGGTGGGTAGTATATGGGGCTTTGGTGACAAAACGGATGGCACTGTGATAGACTACATCCAATTTGCTGAGTAGAGTGTTGGAGGCTATTTTGTAAATGACATCACCGAAGTCAAGGATCGGTAGGATAGTTAGTTTTACGAGGGCATGTTTGGCAGCATGAGTGAAGGAGGCTTTGTTGCGAAATAGGAAGCCGATTCTAGATTTAACTTTGGATTGGAGATGCTTAATGTGAGTCTGGAAGGAGAGTTTACAGTCTAACCAGACACCTAGGTATTTGTAGTTGTCCAAATACTCTAGGATAATAATTAGTGGGTGTTCTTTTTACAGTGTAGTGGAAACCTGCACTAGCGGGATGCTAAAGCAGTGGAGCTAGCGAGCTAACAGCACTAATTGCATGCAGGCTAGGCTACGGGTACTGTAGCTAGTGTAGTATCTGAACTTCTACCATATTGGGAGTTAGATGAACTTCACTCTACTTTGCTGAAACATCTGGAAAGTGTTATTATAGGGGCCCCCTAAAACAGAGGACATTGGGCTATGTGGAGGCCAGGGATTGGTCTATTCAAATCACGCCACCTTATGTTACATAAAGAGTAGGGTATATACAGTGGGGGGAAAAAGTATTTAGTCAGCCACCAATTGTGCAGGTTCTCCCACTTAAAAAGATGAGAGAGGCCTGTAATTTTCATCATAGGTACACATCAACTATGACAGACAAATTGAGATTTTTTTTCTCCAGAAAATCACATTGTAGGATTTTTAATGAATTTATTTGCAAATTATGGTGGAAAATAAGTATTTGGTCACCTACAATCAAGCAAGATTTCTGGCTCTCACAGACCTGTAACTTCTTCTTTAAGAGGCTCCTCTGTCCTCCACTCGTTACCTGTATTAATGGCACCTGTTTGAACTTGTTATCAGTATAAAAGACACCTGTCCACAATCTCAAACAGTCACACTCCAAATTCCACTATGGCCAAGACCAAAGAGCTGTCAAAGGACACCAGAAACAAAATTGTAGACCTGCACCAGGCTGGGAAGACTGAATCTGCAATAGGTAAGCAGCTTGGTTTGAAGAAATTAACTGTGGGAGCAATTATTAGGAAATGGAAGACATACAAGACCACTGATAATCTCCCTCGATCTGGGGCTCTACGCAAGATCTCACCCCGTGGGGTCAAAATGATCACAAGAACGGTGAGCAAAAATCCCAGAACCACACGGGGGGACCTAGTGAATGACCTGCAGAGAGCTGGGACCAAAGTAACAAAGCCTACCATCAGTAACACACTACGCCGCCAGGGACTCAAATCCTGCAGTGCCAGACGTGTCCCCCTGCTTAAGCCAGTACATGTCCAGGCCCGTCTGAAGTTTGCTAGAGTGCATTTGGATGATCCAGAAGAGGATTGGGAGAATGTCATATGGTCAGATGAAACCAAAACAGAACTTTTTGGTAAAAACTCAACTCGTCGTGTTTGGAGGACAAAGAATGCGGAGTTGCATCCAAAGAACACCATACCTACTGTGAAGCATGGGGGTGGAAACATCATGCTTTGGGGCTGTTTTTCTGCAAAGGGACCAGGACGACTGATCCGTGTAAAGGAAAGAATGAATGGGGCCATGTATCGTGAGATTTTGAGTGAGTAACTACACGGGAGGTTATTGTCAATGATCTCAAGGCAGCTGGGACCATAGTCACCAAGAAAACAATTGGTAACACACTACGCCGTGAATGACTGAAATCCTGCAGTGCCCGTAAGGTCCCCCTGCTCAAGAAAGCACATATACAAGGCCGTCTGAAGTTTGCCAATGAACATCTGAATGATTCAGAGGAGAACTGGGTGAAAGTGTTGTGGTCAGATGAGACCAAAATCGAGCTCTTTGGCATCAACTCAACTCGCCATGTTTGGAGGAGGAGGAATGCTGCCTATGACCCCAAGAACACCATCCCCACCGTCAAACATGGAGGTGGAAACATTAGGCTTTGGGGGTGTTTTTCTGCTAAGGGGACAGGACAACTTCACCGCATCAAAGGGACGATGGACGGGCCATGTACCATCAAATCTTGGGTGAGAACCTCCTTCCCTCAGCCAGGGCATTTCAAATGAGTCGTGGATGGGTATTCCAGCATGACAATGACCCAAAACACACGGTCAAGACAACAAAGGAGTGGCTCAAGAAGAAGCACATTAAGGTCCTGGAGTGGCCTAGCCAGTCTCCAGACCTTAATCCCATAGAAAATCTGTGGAGGGAGCTGAAGGTTCGAGTTGCCAAACATCAGCCTCAAAACCTTAATGACTTGGAGAATATCTGCAAAGAGGAGTGGGACAAAATCCCTCCTGAGATGTGTGCAAACTTGGTGGCCAACTACAAGAAACGTCTGACCTCTGTGATTGCCAACAAGGGTTTTGCCACCAAGTACTAAGTCATGTTTTGCAGAGGGGTCAAATACTTATTTCCCTAATTAAAATGCAAATCAATTTATAACATTTTTGACATGCGTTTTTCTGGATTTTTTTGTTGTTATTCTGTCTCTCACTGTTCAAATAAACTTACCATTAAAATTATAGACTGATCATGTCTTTGTCAGTGGGCAAACGTACAAAATCAGCAGGGGATCAAATACTTTTTTCCTTCACTGTATAGCTGCAGAGAGAAGGAGGGGGAGACTTGAGTACACACAAATAAAGTATTATGTTTGTTAAGCGGCTGTTGCTTGACTATGAAACTATTTGATTGAGATCCATTGAATTTATAAATGAGAGCTATGTTGACGTATTGTATGGTTGAAATAACCCAGTGAGTACATAAAACACTAAATTGTTGTCTGTTTCTTTTATTCTCCTGTGGTGTGAGAGACGAGAAGGAGGAGACAGAGAGAGAGGAGGTTCTGACCAGTGCGTCACGCGACAGCGTGTGCTGCTCCGGATCTAGTCCAATTAAGGCCAGTACTGTTCTATCCACAAACTCTTAACGAATGCCGCGTTCATGCCATCTGGGAATAACAGGGACTTGGCAACAGACTGATCAATTGATGTAATTGAGAATTACACATTGGAGTTTACTTTGTGCATGGGTTGTTTTGATTAGAGTTGTGTTGGAAATCCAGCACTGAGATTATTCTGTAAAATTAAGGTGATTGGGTGCTTATTAAGCAATTGGTTTGTGGGCGCTGTAGTGTTGCTGGATTACAAGTCTTTCTTTTTTGATTGCTCTGAAGTTGACTAGTTTCCTTTACTTTTCTTTATCGGGTGTGGTAAGATTGCCACTAATCAATAATTTGGTAGAATAAAAAAAATTAAAAAATAGGAGGGAAAGATAAGCTACATAGCTTAAAGTATTTTTTGGTTTACAAATTAATTAGTTTAAAATAATAATAATAATAATATAATAATTCATAATAAAGGAATATAAAAGAGTTGTTACAATGCGGAAAAAGGACATCAAAACTACGAAAGTAATTACTCCTGTTGATGTAGTACAAAAGAATAACCCTCTAGTTAATGGTATTGCAAGGTTATCTGGAAAATGACATAAACGTTGGCCTGACATTGAACAACCATGGCCAGTGGAAGGGACTCTTAACCCAGACGTAATTAAAATAATGCAAGTGCTTGTGTCCACGTATAAGGCAGATCAAAAGAAGGGGAAAAAAGGGGAACAACGTAAAGAAAAGAGACAAAGAGAGCTGGGTGTTCTTAAGTTGTTTGAAAATGAGGGACAAAAACTGATAAAAGATACAAAAGATAAGAGACAGAGGTATAGAGAAAATGACAAAAGAGGCGAAGGTAACAGAAAAACTAATGGCAGAAGTCAATACACCTTTCTCACATACGGATTCAGCAAAAAGGCCCCCACCTTACGAGGAAGAAGTAGAGTTTAAGTACGTCTATCCTCAGCTTCCAGTGATCATTCAGGAGGGTGATTATTGCATCAGAGATGATGATGAACGAATAATAGAGAGAGGACAAGCAGAAACGACCATAAAGATGAATCCAAACTCCAAAAGTAAGAAGAAAACGACACGTCTGGAAACTAAGGGTAGAGTGAGGTTCAGGAGGATGGAACTTGAAGATGATGATGATGATGATCAGAGTGATTCAGAAGAGATCATGGGTGGATATGACCCTGTGATCAGATGGAAGTTGGCCAGAGCGGAAAGAAGGGGTGATGGAAATTGGAAGGAGAAGAATACAAGAGATTCGATCTCTGATGAAAGTGAAGATGGAGACAGCGATGAAGATTTGGAGATTAAAGGTGCTTCATGTTCAAGAGGATTTTATCCTACAATGACTAGCACAGAAGAAATAGAAAGAGATATGGATCGATGCATATCATGCTTGAATAAGTCGAATAATTTAGAAGAAGTAAGAGAATTGGAAGAACAACTCGAGAAGCTGAAGATACAGAAGGAAAAACTGCTGAAAAAAGAATCCCAAAAATTGGAGAGGAAGTATACATTGCGCCCAAGAAAAGGGAGCACAAGTAAGAAGATGATGCCAGTGATATTCCGAGGACAGAACCTGGAGTATAAGCCTTTGCAGAATACCGATATGTCAGATATACTTGAGAAGCTGCCTACTCTTCAAGATGGAGCACATCCTTGGATTTCAAAGTTGGAAGAAATTACGGTGGGAACACAGTCTGCCATAGGAGACATTAAGAGACTTTTGGCTAATCTCCTTGGGATTCCGGGTATGGAAGACATTTTTCAGAGAGCTGGACTTAATCGATATGTGGAGACTGCGGTGAATGATCCTGAGTTGTTAGCTGCAAGTAGAAATCGGCTGTGGAGAGCACTGCAAGATACGTTTCCAACAAATGTGCATCCTGACAACATTCTGATTGACCCACTAGGACAACAAGAAAATCCGAGAGCCTGTGTGTCAAGAGCTCATCAAGTGTGGAGAAATATTACCGGAAATGATCCAGATGTGAGTCAAATGGAGCAGTCAATTTTGCGAGCTAAACTGCAGATGGGGCTGCCCTCACCAGTAAGGAGCAAACTGGCAGAGGTGGTTGGACTTGGAAGCATGGCAAAAGGTATCTATACAGATCATATAGCCCATCAAGTGGATCTATACAGGAAAAAGGAACACAACCAGAAAGAACAGGACCAAGAAACTCTCAGAAAACTCAATCAAATACAACTGGTGGAGAATAAGAAGGAGAAGAAACAGGCTTTGGTTATGCAGAATCAGTGTTCACCAAATCTACAATCACTGCCACAGCTTCAACCGAACCAGGTCCAACCGCAATTGTCCCAGCCACCACTAGTGGTACCAGTTGTTTCATATCCACAGCCAGTTTCCGGACAGACACAGAATTGGAGAGGAAGAGGACAAGAAGGCTTAGGAAGAGGAAGAGGAGGAAGATTTAATCCATACTTCCAGCAATCTTCAGAAGTGTGTTATAATTGTGGACAGGTTGGTCACTTTGCCCGTGAGTGTAATGGGTCAGGAGGAAACACCAGAGGAAATTTCAGAGGAAGATACAGGGGCCAGTCAAGATCATTTGGAGGACCGGTGAACCCTTATAGGGGCCCGGAGCCAGGATTCTAGAGGTGCCCAGAAGATCCGAAAGGGGGGTGTCAGCTGGTAGCATCAGGACTGGAAAAAGATCCAACAATTGAGGTGAAAGTAAACAACCGACCATTGGAAGTGATGGCGGATAGCGGAGCTGCTTTCACCTGTGTTCGGCCTGAAGATGCTACACATCTCCCCATGTCCAATCAACTGATTCGGACAATCGGGTTTGAGGGAGTGAAACAGCTGATTCCTCTTACGGAACCAATTGAGCTCTGCTATAAAAATCAGAAAACTACAATACCCATACTGGTATCGGAACATACACCTATTGCATTGTTGGGAAGAGATGCATTGTGTAGATTGAATTGTACAATAAAATGTACGCCAGACGGCTGTCTGGTAGAAGTGCCAAAAGAAACGGTTTACCAATTGTTGATGACGACAGAGATTGACTCTTCTTCAGTATTTTGGATTGGAAATCTCAGTGCAGATTTTTTGAAGCCGGCTAAGATATGGGATAATTTCATTGTGGCAAACATGCCAGATGCGAGGCTTCCGGAATATCCATTTCATTGTACGCTCAAGTATTTCAAGAATGCTGCCCAATCGAACTCAGAGGAATGGTTGAGTCATCAACCAAAGAAAGTTCAACTCAGCTCATGTTGCATAATTTTAGGACCACAAGGAGCAGCTATGAAGATAAACACAGACAATTATCTGGATAAAGAATTTGAGATTGAGAAGAGTGTGCCACATGTCACCTTGTTGGTTTCTGAAGACTATGAGCAGAAGCATATAGGAGAAATGATGACAGAAGCAGAGAAAGCTGTTTTTGTACCAATGAAAGAGAATTTGGCGATTTGGAGGAGTGAAGATCAGCGGTTTCTCAAAATCATGATTTTGGCTCAAGGACAAGGACAGCCACAAGCTGTACGGATGACACATGAATCTATTTGCAGTGCGAAGATGGATTCAAACCCTATGAAAGAGGAGATGTTGCAACAAGTTCCAAAAGGTTTGTGGTCTCAACACAGTACCGATATTGGACTTATGAAATCAGCCCAACCGGTGAAAGTTGAACTTCGACCAGGAGCCAGACCTCCTTGGAAGAATCAGTATCCATTGAAAGATGAAGCAATCCAAGGGATCGAACCACAAATTGAAGGACTTTCGAAAGCAGGTGTTTTGAAGACAATAAAAAATCCTCAGTGTAACACGCCTTTGTTGCCTGTGAAGAAACCTGATGAGACTTATCGTATGGTTCATGATTTGAGAGCAGTGAATGAAGTAGCAACTGATTTTCCAGCAGAAGTGCCAGACCCGCATACCTTGTTAGCCCAAATTCCTCCTGATGCGACACATTTCACGGTGTTAGACTTATGTGGTGCATTTTCTAGTGTTCCACTTAGTGTAGAAAGTCAGGGTTTATTTGGGTTCACATATAATGGACAGTTCTATGAGTACAAGCCTCACATTTTCAATAAAGTACTGAAGGACGATTTGGTAGGGATAGATCAGACATTGCAAAGCACTGTCATTCAGTACGTGGATGATATAATTATCTGTTCACAGAATGAGGAAACATGTCATAAAGACTCAATTAAATTGCTACAGATATTGGCAGAAAAGGGGCATAAGGTTTCACAGAAAAAGTTGCAATATTGCCAGGAGAAGGTAGTTTATTTGGGTCAGAAAATAACGCATGGACACAGAAGCATTATTGACAGTCAATTGGAAGCTATTCGTAAGGCTCCGAAGCCTAGAACTGTCAGAGAAATGATGACATTTCTTGGTATTGCTGGTTATTCTTCAGCCTGGGTTGAGGGCTATGCTAGTTTGACGGGACCTTTGAGAGCTATGGTTAAAGATACTGGGAATGGTCAACTCCATAGCAATCTTTCCTGGACACAGGAAGGCCTTGTAGCATTTGAAACTATCAAACAGAGGTTACAAGAGGCACCAGCACTCACACTACCAGACTACTCTAAGAATTTCTTGCTATATGTGTCTACTTCTACTGGAGGTAAATATACATGTGCAGTTCTTTGTCAGCCGACAGGTACAGGGACGAATCCTCAACCTATTTCCTACTACTCTACTGCCTATTCAGAAGTAGAACTAGGGCTACCACTGTGCTACAGAGCAATGGTGGGAGTATATTTAATGTATGACAAAGCATCATCTGTTACGTTGGGTTACCCTGTCACGCCCTGGCTCGGGGGACTCTCGTATGTTGAGCCAGGGTGTTAGTTTCTATGTTTTTGTTGTGGGTCTAGGTTACTTATTTCTATGTTGGTCTGAGTGACACCCAATCAGAGGCAACGAGTGTCAGCTGGTTGTCTCTGATTGGGAGCCATATTTAAACAGTCGGGTTTTCATTCGTGTTTGTGGGTTTTTGTTTCGAGTCTGTTTATGGTAACCGTGAACTGTCACGTATCGTTCGTTGTTTTGTTCGTGTTGCCTTCAGTGAGAATAAATATGTTGGCATTCAACGCTGCACATTGGTCCACTCTGTTAGACGATCTTGACAGAAAAACCCACCAGAACTGGACCAAGCAGCCTAGTGAGGAGCAGAGTGGGTGGACTTGGCAACAGTGGAGGCAGAGCTTCGACTGGGTCAAGCCGAATGAGGAGCTGAATGGCGGAGATTGGAAGCAGAAGAGCGAGAGTTGGGCGAGAATTATCGAGGCCTGGCCCACGGGGAAGAGAGACTCCCAGAAAATTTTTAGGGGGGGGCTCACGACGTCGGACCAGCAGGAGGCCGCGATAGAGCGGTCCAGCGGGTTGCCAGAGGAGGCCGCCAGGTTACGGGGGCCACTGGTCGAAGAGGGGATGGAGGATGTAGAGGCACGGCGAGAGGTACTGGCGTGTGTTGCCAGTCCGGTCCGGCCCGTTCCAGATCCCGGTGTAGGGCCAGTGGTGTGTGTCCCCAGTACGGTCCGGTCCATTCCTGCTCCCCGCACCAAGTCAGTGGTGCGTTTCGTCAGCCCTGTCCGGCCCGGTCCTGCTCTCCGCACCAAGTCTGTGGTGCGCGTCGCCAGCCCAGTCCGGCCCATTCCTGCTCCCCGCACCAAGTCTGTGGTGCGTTTCGTCAGCCCTGTCCGGCCCGTTCCTGCTCTCCGCACCAAGTCTGTGGTGCGCGTCGCCAGCCCAGTCCGGCCCATTCCTGCTCCCCGCACCAAGTCTGTGGTGCGTTTCGTCAGCCCTGTCCGGCCCGTTCCTGCTCTCCGCACCAAGTCTGTGGTGCGCGTCGCCAGCCCAGTCCGGCCCATCCAAGCTCCCCGCACCAAGTCAGTGGTGCGCTTCGTCAGCCCGGTCCGGCCCGCTCCTGCTCCCCGCACCAAGTCAGTGGTGCGTTTCGTCAGCCCGGCTCGGTCCGCTCCTGCTCCCCACACCAAGCCAGTGGTGTGCGTCGTCGGTCCGGCACGGCCCGTGCCTGTTCCACTGGTGCCTGGTCCGGCACCGGTCAGATGCGTTACGCCGGAGCTAGAGCAATCCGCTCCATCAGTGTACAGTCCAGCTCCGGCCAGCGGGGCCAGACCGGACCAGGGGTACTTTGGGGGGTTGGAGAGGGAGTGGGGATCAGGCCCGGTGCCGGATCCGCCGCCAAGGCGGAGTGCCCACCCGGTCCCTCCCCTGTGGTATTTAGTTGGCATGGTCGGAGTCCGCGCCTTTAGGGGGGGGTACTGTCACGCCCTGGCTCTGGGGACACTGTTATGTTGAGCCAGGGTGTGTAATTCTATGTTTGTATTTCTATGTTGGCCTGAGTGACTCCCAATCAGAGGCAACGAGTGTCAGCTGGTTGTCTCTGATTGGGAGCCATATTTAACTGTCTGTCTTTCACTTTGTGTTTGTGGTTCCTTGTTCTTATTTGGTTTGTGTTAAACCGTAGACATCACGTTATCGTCAGTTGTTTTGATCGTGTGATCATTGATATAATAAATATGTTCACCTTCAACGCTGCGCATTGGTCTCTCCCTGACGATCGTGACATACCCAGTAACAATTCTTATCCATCATAGTCTCAGAAATCTTCTGAACTATGGAAAATATACATTGACTATGCCTAGGCTCAGAGACTATCATAGGCTCTTAGAGCAGGAAGATGTCACCCTAGTGAGGTGTGATACGGTGAATCCAGCCGAGAATTTGCCAACTTCAGAGGATGGTGAGCCACAAGATTGTGTTCAAGAAGCAGAGAAATACTTGAGGCTTAGATCAGATTTGAAAGCCCTTCCATTACGTGAGGCAGACCTGGAGTATTGGACTGATGGGTCTTGTTATCGTGTGGGAGATAAATTGTGTGCTGGCTATGCAGTAGTTAAAGCCCAAGGAACTGGATGTGTTGTTGAAAAGGCTGAAGTAATACCACAGCCTGCGTCCACACAACTTGCTGAACTTGTGGGGCTAACAGAAGCGTGTTTGTTAGCAGAAGGAAAGCGAGTGACAATATATACTGATTCTGCATATGTACATAGTGTATGTCATTTGTTTGGAGCAGTGTGGAAAGGTTGAGGGTTTAAGAAAACGGATGGTTCTCCGATACAACATCACGCGCAAATAATGAAACTGTTGCACGCTATGATGATGCCTAAAGAGATAGCGATAGCTAAGTGTGCAGCTCATAAAACAGATGTGTCAAAAGTCACACAAGGGAACAAAGCTGCTGATGAAGCTGCAAAAGCCGTTACAGGAGCGGACAAATTGGGCAAGGTTTTTCTGGTCACTCATGGAGTGGACTTGGAAGACAAAATTACGCTTATGGATGTGATTTTGATGCAGGAAGCTGCGTCTACGATTGACAAACAGTTATGGCTAGACCGAGGTGCCGTCAAAGATGCTACGGGTCTTTGGAGAAACCATGAGGGGTTGATAGTAGCGCCTCTAGACCTATTAGGTCTGATGATTCAGGAAGCACATGGGTTAGCTCATGTTGCAAGGGGGGAGGTTAGGAGAAAGATCACAAAGGAGTATGGTTTTTGGGCACCATATTTGCTTGAACAGGTTGACTATGTCATAGGCAGGTGCACAATCTGTCTGAAAAATAATGTTCGCAGGGGTGTGACTGTTCTTCCTGGTCACATTCCAACACCGAGAGGTCCTATGTGTGAGTTGGTTATCGACTTTGTTGATATGATAGAACCAGTTGAAGGGAAAAGATACATGCTGGTGGTTGTGAATAGATTTTCAGGCCTGTCCAACCAAGTGAAAAGACGCTCAGTCGGTTGCCAAGTTCTTGTGTAAAGAAGTCATAAGCAGGTGTGGACTTCCCGATCGAATATCCTCAGATAATGGGAAATAATTTGTGGATAAATCAGTGAAATTGATTTTGCAAAAATTGGGAATTAAGCAACGTCTAGGAGCAGTTTATCACCCACAAAGTCAAGGGATTTGTGAAAAAATGAATGGTGTTTTGAAAAATCGCATTGTCAAGATTTGCCAGCATACGGGTCTAAACTGGATAGCGGCACTCCCTTTAGCATTAATGGTGTGTCGCTCAAGTGAGTTGCGTGATCTACGTATGACACCCCATGAACTGGTCACAGGAAGAAGGATGCCTACGCCTTGTTTGCGAACAAGCGGAAAGGGTCCAAGTTTGGCTCTTTTGGAAGATGAAATGAGAGCGTATGTTACATATATGGCCAATTTTCATAAAAAGTTTGCCACATATGTTTCTGACAGGCAAATAAAAGAAGAGGTGCAGGAGAAGCTCGATGAGCAAAAAAGTAGTACAGTGCAACCTAGGGACAAGGTGTTCGTGAAGGTATTTAGAAGGAAGTGGTATAACGAACGCCGTGGGGGACCATTTGAAGTTGTTCGTAGTACTGGAACGGCTGTCCAGGTTAAAGGGTCTCCAACGTGGTATCATTTGTCACATTGTGTTAAAGCGCCTAGAGAAGAGGTGCCACGTGCAGAGAGCCAAGATGTTGAAGGCTCAAGAGAGCAGGATGAAGATAGGGAAGAACAGACAGAAGGAGAGATGCATGACAATATCCAGAGTCAAAACCCAGAAGGAGAGATTGTCCATGCTGTGGACAACGTTGATGATCATGTGTACACTTCTGATGATGCCAGACACGACTCTGCAATGGATGGACAGGAAAGGAGATTTGAGGACATTGATTTTCAATACGTCCCAGAAACAACAGGGCATATTTCAGTGGAATGTGAAACCGCAGAGATCACCAAGGGCAACTCTGTTACAGGAGAAGCCGGTGATTCGGTTAGACAAAGTAGCCCCAGACCAGTTCGGAAAAAAGTCAGACCAAAACGTTATGAAAACTAGGGTTGAAGTAACTCTAGGAAAGTATGTTGTTATTGACTTTTGCGAAGGCTATGATATTGAGATGGGTTGGAGTTGTGATGCCTGGAGACAACACTCAGATGCCGTTGTTAACCGTGACTGATCTAGATGGAGATGAACAAGTGGTACTGGATGGAGTATTGATGGATAGATATCCATTTTGAATATCTGATTGTGCGATAATTTTCACATTTCTTTGCATATTGTTGTGATATTTAGTGTTTTCTTATGAATCAAAGGGGGGAAATGGAATGTGATTCATTTTTATATATCATTTTTGTATATCATTTTTATATATCATTTTTATATATTATTTTTGATATTGATGTTTTAATTTTCATGTGTTGCTTTGCAAAAGATACTGGTTGGTGTTTTCTTTTCTTCCAGAAGCATATGGGGAATGTGTAGAGTGGGATTCAAATACTCAAACATGGACAATATGAATGGACTGGAGGAAGCTGAACAAGGACGGTGTGGAAATGTTCAGATTCCATCATCGACGTTGCATTGAAAGTCGACACTGCTGAGGAGCTGCAGTGTAGTGGACAACATTCCAGTGTCTGCACTGATATACACTGTTCATAAAAATAAAGGGAACACTTAAACAACACAATGTAACTCCAAGTCAATCACACTTCTGTGAAATCAAACTGTCCACTTAGGAAGCAACACTGATTGACAATAAATTTCACATGCTGTTGTGCAAATGGAATAGACAACAGGTGGAAATTATAGGCAATTAGCAAGACACCCCCAATAAAGCACTGGTTCTGCAGGTGGTGACCACAGACCACTTCTCAGTTCCTATGCTTCCTGGCTGATGTTTTGGTCACTTTTGAATGCTGGCAGTGCTTTCACTCTAGTGGTAGCATGAAACGGAGTCTACAACCCACACAATTGGCTCAGGTAGTGCAGCTCATCCAGGATGGCACATCAATGCGAGCTGTGGCAAGAAGGTTTGCTGTGTCTGTCAGCGTAGTGTCCAGAGCATTGAGGCGCTACCAGGAGACAGGCCAGTACGTCAGGAGACGTGGAGGAGGCCGTAGGAGGGCAACAACCCAGCAGCAGGACCACTACCTCCGCCTTTGTGCAAGGAGGAGCAGGAGGAGCACTGCCAGAGCCCTGCAAAATGACCTCCAGCAGGCCACAAATGTGCATGTGTCTGCTCAAACGGTTAGAAACAGACTCCATGAGGGTGGTATGAGGGCCCGACGTCCACAGATGGGGGTTGTGCTTACAGCCCAACACCGTGCAGGACGTTTGGCATTTGCCAGAGAACACCAAGATTAGCAAATTCGCCACTGGCGCCCTGTGCTCTTCACAGATGAGAGCAGGTTCACACTGAGCATGTGACAGACGTGACAGAGTCTGGAGACGCCGTGGAAAACGCTCTGCTGCCTGCAACATCCTCCAGCATGACCGGTTTGGCGGTGGGTCAGTCATGGTGTGGGGTGGCATTTCTTTGTGGGGCCGCACAGCCCTCCATGTGCTCGCCAGAGGTAGCCTGACTGCCATTAGGTACCGAGATGAGATCCTCAGACTCCTTGTGAGACCATATGCTGGTGCGGTTGGCCCTGGATTCCTCCTAATGCAAGACAATGCTAGACCTCATGTGGCTGGAGTGTGTCAGCAGTTCCTGCAAGAGGAAGGCATTGATGCTATGGACTGGCCTGCCCGTTCCCCAGACCTGAATCCAATTGAGCACATCTGGGACATCATGTCTCGCTCCATCCACCAACGCCATGTTGCACCACAGACTGTCCAGGAGTTGGCGGATGCTTTAGTCCAGGTCTGGGAGGAGATCCCTCAGGAGACCATCCGCCACCTCATCAGGAGCATGCCCAGGCATTGTAGGGAGGTCATACAGGCACGTGGAGGCCACACACACTACTGAGCCTCATTTTGACTTGTTTTAAGGACATTACATCAAAGTTGGATCAGCCTGTAGTGTGGTTTTCCACTTAAATTTTGAGTGTGACTCCAAATCCAGACCTCCATGGGTTGATAAATTTGATTTCCATTGATAATTTTTGTGTGATTTTGTTGTCAGCACATTCAACTATGTAAATAAAAAAGTATTTAATAAGATTATTTCATTCATTCAGATCTAGGATGTGTTATTTTAGTGTTCCCTTAATTTTTTTGAGCAGTGTATATACATATTTGCATGTGTAATACATAATTTGTGTCATATTCTTTCTGTATTAATTTTTTGAAGAATTATGTTTTCTGTTGTTGGGTACATGTGGGGACCTCAGATGTTTTTCGTTTTTCTTTGACGCTTAGGGATATTGGGTCTAGGCAGGGACAGAGAGAATCCACGGGAGTGTCCGATGGGTCGACCAGCCTGAATATGGACATTTTTTTGATTTCATTTTGTTTTCTGAGGCTTTCACGTGTTTTCGATTGCACCATAGCTTAAAATGCATTGATAAAGATGTATAAATTGATCTGGAGTACTTAGGTGGTCGTCTGGGGCAGAGGGGCCGTGAGAGAATTTTCCTGTCTTGATTGATTGATGGATATTTGGAAAGAAAGTTGCCAGACAGGTTTTTCGCTCTTACACTCCATAACAATTTGTTCACACTCCATAAACTTTGTTTTATTGCTAAAGTTACACAAGAAGCCTGATGTAATAAAAATTGTTATTTGTCATAATCCTATTCTTTTTGTTTTCGAGACTTAATTAGTCTCGAAGGGGGGAAATATGTAGTATCTGAACTTCTATCATATTGGGAGTTAGATGAACTTTACTCTACTTTGCTGAAACATGTGGAAAGTGTTATTATAGGGGCCCCCTAAAACAGAGGACATTGGGCTATGTGGAGGCCAGGGATTGGTCTATTCAAATCACGCCACCTTATGTTACATAAAGCGTAGGATATATATACCATGTTTTAACAAAAGAATGCGGGAGTGATCATATTTGGGATTGGTTTCGTTGCTCTCCAGATTCTGCAGAGTCTGTAAATTGATGCTGAAATCTTTGATATAATAAACCTTTATAATCAAAGTACAGTGTCAGTGGATTTCTTATCAACACATCATTGCAGCATCGTTGTTCGGACACCACACTAGCCAACGACAAACAACGCTGCTAACAAGCTAACTGAGGTAACTTCACATGGTAAAGCACATCCAAAGTGAGCAGAATTTCTTAAATAGAAAAGAAGCCACTCAACGTGGTGGTAACGAGTGGTAACCCACACCTTATGGAACAGTTAAGTTGAGAGCTAAGTTTTCTGAAGAAAGCTGCTAAAATGGGCTCATAAGCAAATACTAGACACATGAAGAGGAGTTGAATGAGGAAACCAGAGCTTTGTGGTTGCAATATAGATACGCGGGCTCTCGCCAACAAAGCTCTGATTGGCCTGTTAGGCGTGATTGAATAAGGTTTCAGCGAATAGGACATAAGGGGGCAGGTTCCATAGCCGAGTCGGCTGAAAAAGAACAGTAGACAATAGTAGACAAAACATTCTCCGTTTTTTCCCCCTCCTTATTCAGCACTGTCAACTTCACACATTACAGTGAGTGAGTGTGAGCCTGAGGCGAGCCCCTATCCAAATGTATTGTACTATAGATTCATTGTACCCAAAGGGACATAGGCCTACATACAAGATCAGCTACATTTTATATTTACATTTTTGTCATTTAGCAGACGCTCTTATCCAGAGTGACGTACAGTTAGTGCATTCATCTTAAGAAAGCTAGGTGAGACAACCAAATATCACAGTCGTAGTAAGTACATTTTTCTCAATAATTAAGTTATCAGCAAAGTCAGTGCTAGTAGGAAAAGACAAGTGCAAGGTTGTTGTTGTTGTTTTTCTTTTTTTTGGGGGGGGGGGATAAGACTGAGATGTCTTATTTAAGATACTCTTTAAAGAGGTAGGGTTATGCTGTCCTAGCATCAGAGTGAAGTTGGTTCCACCATTGGGGTGCCAGGACAGAGAAGAGCTTTGACTGGGCTGAGTGGGAGCTGACCTCCTGTAGTGGTGGGACGGCCAAGAGACCAGAGGTGGCAGAACGGAGTGCTCGAGTTGGGATGTAGGGTTTGAGCATACCCTGAAGGTAGGGAGGGGTAGTTCCCCTTGCAGCTCCGTAGGTAAGCACCGTGGTCTTGAAGTGGATGCGAGCTTCCCGTGGTCTTGAAGTGGATGCGAGCTTCGACTGAAAGCCAGTGGAGTGTACAGAAGACTGGGGTGACATGAGAGAACTTGGGAAGGTTGAACTCCAGCGTTCTGGATAAGTTGCAGGGGTTTGATGGCACAAGTGGGGAGCCAACAGAGAGTTGCAGTAGTTCAGACGGAATTTGACGAGTAGGACCTGCGCCGCTTCCTGTGTGAGGAAAGGTCATACGCTACAGATGTTGTAGAGCATGAACCTGCAGGAGTGAGTCACTGCTTTGATGTTTGTAGAGAACAACAGGGTGTTGTCCAGGGTCACGCCAAGGTTTTTTGCACTCTGGGAGGGGGAAACTGTGGAGTTGTCGACCATGATGGAGAGGTCTTGGAACAGGCAACCCTTCCCTGGTAGAAAGAGCAGCTCTGCCTTGTCAATTTTGAGCTTGAGAAGGTGGGCCGACATCCAAGCTGAAATATATCTGCCAGGCATGCATTCGCATAGCAGTGATAGAAGAGATCATGAGAGGATATGATGGAGCCCAGTGACTTGGTGCATAGAGAAAAGAGGAGAGGGCCTAGAACCGACCCCTGGATGACACCAGAGCATGTGGTGCAGACACAGATCCTCTCCACGCCACCTGGTAGGAGCGACCTGCCAGGTAGGATGCAATCCAGGAGTGTGCAGAGCCTGAGATGCCCAGTCCTGAGAGGGTGGACAGGAGGATCTGATGATTCACGGTGTCGAAGGCAGCGGATAGATCTAGGAGGATGAGAACAGAGGAGTCAGCTTTGGCAGAGCGGAGAGCCTCTGTCATACAGAGGAGAGCAGTCTCAGTTGAGTGACCTGTCTTGAAGCCTGACTGGTTAGGGTCAAGAAGATCGTTCTGAGAGAGATAACAAGAGAGATGATCAGCTACAGGACGTCAGAGCCAATGAAGCCAGCGGCTTATGTGTCAAACGTCTCAGAGCTGGAGTGTAATCTTATTCATTGTGATCTAAAAGGCAAAACGTACCCTAAATCAGCACTCCTATATTGAGACGCTTGGTGGATGCGGCCCGAGAACTCTGTCTTCCAATCGACCCCGTCTATCATTAACACATTTATCTATCCTTCTATCTGACACAATCACTAAGCATGCCAATCACAAACCAAACAACAACGAACAACAACAACAACAACAATCACCTGTCTTTTCTCCCCATCCTGCTTTTTTTTCATTTCATTTCGCCACTTTTTCTGATTGAAGACAATGATCAAGTTTGAAATAGAAAAAGACAGGGAGTCGCTCTAATCCCAGTGGCTTAATTCAAAAGGCTGGAAGGAGAAGGGGATGAAATATCATCGTTGGAGAAATATGTTAACAACAAAAGAAATGGAAGATTCTGTGAGAGCGAATATTGCTTATTTGTGGGAAATCCACAAACCAGATTATTGTTAGTGATTTAGTGACACTTCTGACCTTGCCTGCCTGGGCGTCGGCTGTGGGGAATTCGGGATCAATCCACAAAAAATTAATTAACGTTTGATATATTACAACAAGCCGACACATTGCATGGAGGGAAAGAGAGTGGGAGAAAAAACAGAGATACAATTTCCTTCGTCTTCAGCATAAATGTACTAAAATGACAGGTCGGCTTGCATTGAGGATGCATTCAAATACATGACAGGGCTGAAATAGGGGGAGACCTTTTGCGGTGACACAGGCTTTGAAAGGGACTGTCAGAAGGTGAATGGTCACCAGGCAAGGTCTTAGAGACAGTAAAGTGCTGACGGGCTAAGCTCTGGGCTCACAGCTTCCCTCTGCACCGTAAGAGCACTGCAAGCTCCTTAAGCCTTTACATGCGTGCGCACACACACACACACACACACACACACACACAAACGCACACACAGCACTCACCTCTGTCACCATGAAGTCCTTTGAAAGGCTAGTCAAGGACCATATCACCTAGACCCACTACAATTTGCATACCATTGCACTGCACACCGCCCTATCCCACCTGGACAAGAGGAATACGTGTGTGAGAATGCTGTTCATCGACTACAGCTCTGCTTCCAAACACCATAGTACCCTCCAAGTATGTCACTAAGCTCAGGGACCTGGATCTGAACCCCTCCCTGTGCAATTGCGTCCTAGACTTCCTGATGGGCTGACCCCAGGTGGTGAGGGTAGGCAACAACACCTCCGCCACACTGATCCTCAACACGGGGGCTCCCCAGGGGTGTGTGCTCAGCCCCCTCCAGTACTCCCTGTTTACCCATGACTGCGTGGCTACTCATAACTCCAACTCAATCATCAAGTTTACTGACAGTGCTAGGTCTGATTACCAACAATGACGAGACAGCCTACAGGGAGGAGGTTAGAGCCCTGGCAGAGTAGTATCAGGTAAATAACCTCTCCCTCAACGTAAAAAAAGAGGCGGGAGCACGCCCAAATCTACATCGACAGGGCCGGAGTGGAGAGGGTCAAAAGCTTCAAGTTCCTTGGCGTGCACGTCACTGAGTACCTGAAATGGTCCCACCACACCGACACCGTTGTGAAGAAGGCGCAACAGCGCCTCTACAACCTCAGGCGGCTGAATTTTTATTTTTATTTTATTTCACCTTTATTTAACCAGGTAAGCCAGTTGAGAACAGGTTCTCATTTACAACTGCGACCTGGCCAAGATAAAGCAAAGTAGTGCAATAAAAACAACACAGAGTTACATATGGGGTAAAAAAAAATACATAAAGTCAGAAATACAACAGAAAATATATATACAGTGTGTGCAAATGTAGCAAGTTATGGAGGTAAGGCAATAAATAGGCTATAGTGCAGAATAATTACAATAGTATTAACACTGGAATGCTAGATGTGCAAGAGATTATGTGCAAATAGAGATATTGGGGTGCAAAAGAGCAAAATAAATAACAATATAGGGATGAGGTAGTTGGGTGGGCTAATTTCAGATGGGCTGTGTACAGGTGCAGTGATCGGTAAGGTGCTCTGACAACTGATGCTTAAAGTTATTGAGGGAGATAAGAGTCTCCAGCTTCAGAGATTTTTGCAATTCGTTCCAGTCATTGGCAGCAGAGAACTGGAAGGAATGGCGGCCAAAGGAGGTGTTGGCTTTGGGAATGACCAGAGAGATATACCTGCTGGAGCGCAGACTACGGGTGGGTGCTGCTATGGTGACCAATGAGCTAAGATAAGGCGGGGATTTGCCTAGCAGTGATTTATAGATGGCCTGGAGCCAGTGGGTTTGACGACGAACATGTAGTGAGGACCAGCCAACAAGAGCGTACAGGTCACAGTGGTGGGTAGTGTATGGGGCTTTGGAGACAAAACGGATGGCACTGTGATAGACTACATCCAATTTGCTGAGTAGAGTGTTGGAGGCTATTTTGTAAATGACATCGCCGAAGTCAAGGATCGGTAGGATAGTCAGTTTTACGAGGGCATGTTTGGCAGCATGAGTGAAGGAGGCTTTGTTGCGAAATAGGAAGCCGATTCTAGATTTAACTTTGGATTGGAGATTCTTTATGTGAGTCTGGAAGTTGAGTTTACAGTCTAACCAGACACCTAGATATTTGTAGTTGTCCACATACTCTAGGTCAGACCCGTCGAGAGTGGTGATTCTAGTCGGGTGGGCGGGTGCTAGCAGCGTTCGATTGAAAAGCATGCATTTAGTTTTACTAGTGTTTAAGAGCAGTTGAAGGCTACTGAAGGATTGTTGTATGGCATTGAAGCTCGTTTGGAGGTTTGTTAACACAGTGTCCAATGAAGGGCCAGATGTATACAAAATGGTGTCGTCTGCGTAGAGGTGGATCTGAGAGTCACCAGCAGCAAGAGCGACATCATTGATATACACGGAGAAAAGTGTCGGCCCAAGAATTGAACCCTGTGGCACCCCCATAGAGACTGCCATAGGTCCAGACAACAGGCCCTCCGATTTGACACACTGAACTCTATCTGAGAAGTAGTTGGTGAACCAGGCGAGGCAGTCATTTGAGAAACCAAGGCTATTTAGTCTGCCAATAAGAATGCGGTGGTTGACAGAGTCGAAAGCCTTGGCCAGGTCGATGAAGACGGCTGCACAGTACTGTCTATTATCAATCGCGGTTATAATATCGTTTAGGACCTTGAGCGTGGCTGAAGTGCACCCGTGACCAGCTCGGAAACCGGATTGCATAGCGGAGAAGGTACGGTGGTATTCGAAATGGTCGATGATCTGTTTGTTAACTTGGCTTTCGAATACTTTCGAAAGGCAGGGCAGGATGGATATAGGTCTGTAGCAGTTTGGATCTAGAGTGTCACCCCCTTTGAAGAGGGGGATGACCGCGGCAGCTTTCCAATCTCTGGGGATCTCAGACGTTATGAAAGAGAGGTTGAACAGACTAGTAATAGGGGTTGCGACAATTTCGGCGGCTAGTTTTAGAAAGAAAGGGTCCAGATTGTCTAGCCCAGCTGATTTGTAGGGGTCCAGATTTTGCAGCGCTTTCAAAACATCAGCTGTCTGAATTTGTGTGAAGGAGAAGCGGGGGGGGCATGGGCAAGTTGCAGCAGAGGGTGCAGAGTTGGTGGCCGGGTTAGTGGTAGCCAGATGGAAAGCATGGCCAGCTGTAGCAAAATGCTTGTTGAAATTCTTGATTATTGTAGATTTATCGGTGGTGATAGTGTTTCCTAGCCTCAGTGCAGTGGGCAGCTGGGAGGAAGTGCTCTTATTCTCCATGGACTTTACAGTGTCCCAAAACTTTTTGGAGTTAGTGCTACAGGATGCAAATTTCTGTTTGAAAAAGTTAGCCTTTGCTTTCCTGACTGCTTGTGTATATTGGTTCCTAACTTCCCTGAAAAGTTGCATATCGCGGGGGCTATTTGATGCTAATGCTGTACGCCACAGGATGTTTTTGTGCTGGTCAAGGGCAGTCAAGTCTGAGGAGAACCAGGGGCTATATCGGTTCTTAGTTCTGTATTTTTTGAATGGGGCATGTTTATTTAAGATTGAGAGGAAATTACTTTTAAGGAACAACCAGGCATCCTCTACTGACGGAATGAGATCTATATCCATCCAGGATACCTGGGCCAGGTCAATTAGGAAGGCCTCCTCGCTAAAGTGTTTTAGGGAGCGTTTGACAGTGATGAGGGGTGGTCGTTTGACCGCGGACCCGTTACGGACGCAGGCAATAAGGCAGTGATCGCTGAGATCCTGGTTGAAGACAGCTGAGGTGTATTTAGAGGGTATGTTAGTCAGGATGATATCTATGAGGGTACCCATGTTTACGGATTTAGGGTTGTACCTGGTAGGTTCGTTGATAATTTGCGTGAGGTTGAGGGCATCTAGCTTGGATTGTAGGATGGCTGGGGTATTAAGCATATCCCAATTTAGGTCACCAAGCAGTACAAACTCTGAGGATAAATGGGGGGCAATCAATTCACATATGGTGTCCAGGGCACAGCTGGGGGCTGAGGGGGGTCTGTAGCAAGCGGCAACAGTGAGAGACTTATTTCTGGAAAGGTGGATTTTTAGAAGTAGAAGCTCAAACTGTTTGGGCACAGACCTGGATAGTATGATGGAGCTCTGCAGGCTATCTCTACAGTAGATTGCAACTCCACCCCCTTTGGCAGTTCTATCTAGACGGAAAATGTTATAGTTGGGGATGGAAATTTCAGAATTTCTGGTGGCCTTCCTGAGCCAGGATTCAGACACTGCTAGAACATCAGGGTTGGCAGAGTGTGCTAACGCAGTGAATAACTCAAACTTAGGAAGTAGACTTCTGATATTTATGTGCAAGAAACCAAGACTTTTGCGATTACAGAAGTCATCAAATGATAGCGCCTGGGGAGTAGGAGTGATACTGAGGGCTGCAGGGCCTGGGTTAGCCTCTACATCACCAGAGGAACAGAGGAGGACTAGAATAAGGATACGGCTAAAGGCTTTAAGAACTGGTCTTCTAGTGCGTTGGGTACATAGAATAAAGGGGGCAGATTTCCGGGTGTTATAGAAAAGATTCAGGGCATTATGTACAGACAAGGATATGGAAGGATATGAGTAAAGTGGAGGTAAACCTAAGCGTTGGGTAACAATGAAAGAGATAGTATCTCTAGAGGCATCAATTGAGTCGGTCTCTGAGTGTATGGGGGGAGGGACAAAGGAGCTATCTAAGGAAGGTTTAGCTAGGCTGGGGGGTCTACAGTGATATAGTACAATTAGAAATAACCGAAACAACAATAAACTAACTATGTTTGGGCTGAGGCTAAACATAAACAGGATGTAGTACCGTAAAAAGGAACAGTCCAGCAGATATCAGCTGTATAGCTGAGTTATCATAAGGTCCGGTGGTGAAGCACTTGTGAGTAAGAGGCCACGGATAGCGTGTGCTAGCGGGCCAGGGCTAGCCGATGGATGGAATCTTCGTGGTTAACGTCGTAACCACATCAGACGATTTCGTCGGCAGACCAGTCGTGTAGGATCGGCGGGGCTTCGTGTCAACACTAGGTGGTCCCGTCCGGTTGACAGAGAGGTAGATAGCCGGGAGATGGGCCTAGCTCAGGATGATTAGCCAGGCCACAGCGTCCGTTTTGTTGTAGCCAGCTGGTAGCGATGAATCCGGAGTTAAAGGTCCAGTGATTCAGTGATTCCGGCGGAAAAACTGATATGATCTGGGTCGATAACACGCTGTGCAGACTGGCCGAATATCCGGTGATCAATGTCCAATGATTAAAATTAATCCCGCGGAAAAAATCCAATGTTTTGGGTGAAACACCGCTAGCTGTGGCTAATAGCAAGTAGCTAGTTAGCTGGCTAGCTAGTTTCTACTGGAGATTCTAGATTCTAGATAAAGGTAAGTCAAAAATAGAATCCGTTCCACATTGAGTGAGGCAGGTTGCAGGAAAGTATATTTTGTAGAAGGATGAAAAGTCTGATAGGGAAATATGTACGAAAAATACAAAAAAACAGGGTATTTACAGGCTATTTACAGACACACGACAGAAACAGGACTGCACTACTTCGCCATCTTGGAATGCCATAAATTTGGCATGGCCCCTAAGACCCTCGCGAAATTCTACAGATGCACCATTGAGAGCATTCTCTCGGGCTGCATCACCGCCTGGTACGGCAACTGAACCACCCTCAAATGAATGGCTCTCACGGTCAGCCCAACGCATTACCGGCGGTACGCTGCCTGCCATCCAGGACATTTACAGCACATTTGCAACACACTCACATATATACAAACTTGCAAACATGATGATGGCCCATGTTGACTTCAATGCTTCCCACAGTTGTGTCAAGTCGGCTGGATGTCCTTTGGGTGGTGGACCATTCTTAATACACACAGGAAATTGTTGAGCGTTGCATCGTTGCAGTTGCCTGGCACCTACTACCATGCCCCGTTCAAAGGCACTTAAATCTTTTGTCTTGCCCATTTACCGTCTGAATGGCACACATACACAATCCCTGTCTCAATTGCCTCAAGGTTTAAAAATCCTTCTTTAACCTGTCTCCTCCCCTTCATCTACACTGATTTAGGTGAATTTAACAGGTGACATCAATAATGGATCATAGCTTTCACCTGTATTCACCTGGTCAGTCTATGTCATGGAAAGAGCAGGTGTTCCTAACGTTTTGTAGACATTAAACACTGGACAGTTTCTTTTATACTGTTTTTCACACTGTGTATTCATATACTGTATTCTTCACATAGCTCATTCTAATATATCTACTGCTGTACAAATCATTTTTAGTATATATTTTTGGTGTAAGTACACAGATTGCGTTTGGGTTACTGATACAATGTTATTTGGGTTGTTAACTGGATTCGTTCTGACATTCGTGATTTCTTGGTTCTAGTCTTTTATTATTATTTGTGTACTTGTTTGACATTTTTGCACAAGCATTTCGCTGCACCTGCTATAACATCTGCTAAACTGTGTACGCGACCAATAAACTTTAGATTTTGACACACACACCCTACACTTGTACATTAACCCTGTTATCTCTCAGAAACACACAGGAGGTAGGTAAACACCAGTAAGACCCCATTAACTCCTTTAGCAGACATCATTTAACCCTCTCACCTCTTACAATTAACACATCACACACAAAACACTCTTTAACCCCTACACTTCTATCACACTTGACACGCTAAACTGGTCCCAGCTCTAGCCCCTAGGACCAGCACCTTGTAACAGCCTTTATCTCTTAGCTACTGTATATAAGCACTAGGGTTGTACAATTCCGGTAACTTTCCCAAAATTCCCTGGTTTTTCAGAAATCCCGGTTGCAAGATTCCAGGAATCAAGAGGGAATTGAACCAGGATTTTGTGATATTTGGAAAAGTTACCAGATGCCATGGTTTAGTTTGGTCAAGATCTAGCTATTTGTAGTAGTATTCCGGGTAACTTAAACAGTTTTCAAGCCGTCTTTGTTTTCTGACAATTACTGTATGTTTAAGGCAACTGATTCTGTGTCTTTCAGATAACTAAACAGATGTACAAGTGTGAGATGTCAAGTGTGAGTGAAACCCAACATAAAATAAAAAAAGTGGCTCAACAAAATCAAGGTGCGCATGCACACACACACACACACACACACACACACACACACACACACACACACACACACACACACACACACACACATACACACACACACCCCCCGGTCCCCTGTCCCTCTTACCCCGTACACCAGCTCCCCAACCATGCCATTCCAAATCTTGGTCTCCGGGTCCCGGGCGCCGTACTTTCCATCGGGCACGATAGCGATCTTATACTTGATGCCGATGTGTTTGGCTATCTCTGAGGCCAGGTCCACGCAGTAGCCTTCATACTGGTCGTTGCCCTCATACAACTCCCAGTTCTTCTTCAACATGACATAGGGACCCTCCTACAAAGTGACACAGGGACCACAGGGTCAAACTGGCAAACAGGTCCGCCACTCACAGACAGTCACTTACCCAGCAAGCATAACTGGTTAAAATCAGGTCATAATGAGTGATGTTATAATGACATCAATCCAACCAGTTTAAAAAATGTGTTGAATTGACGTCATATTGATATTATAAAAAAAGAACGTGAAACTGGTTGAATTTATGTCATTATAACGTCACTCCTTATGACCTGATGATGATATCATTTCAACCAGTTTTGCCCGCTGGATTATCTTTGTTCTTTCACTCAAAAACAGACATATAGCAGACAAGTGTGCACAAACACATACATAGATATGGAAGATAAAACAGCCATTGAACACTACACTGGCTATTATTTAAAATGGTACTGTGTGTGTAATACAAGTTTCAAGTTTTTATTAGTTGTATGTACGGAATACGCATGGAACACAACGTCTAACGAAATTGTTCTCGACAAGGCAACAACAATGAGAAATAATAAAAGATAAGAATGCGAACATAAAGTAAATGGCGCAGTAGAATATAATAAACATTTTAGCATAAGTATAATACAGGAGGCACAATGTATAGTCCAATATTTACACGTGTGTTGGGGAAGGGGGGATGGGGGGCAGTGTTTAAACTGAGCAGTATAATAAGAGTCTGGTAGCAGCAGTTGTGATGTGTGTGTAGCATGAATGGATATGTTTGTGTGTGTGTATGTCTGTGTGGGTGTGCAGGAGTGAGTGCATGTGTGCTAAGGTACAGTATGAGAAAGAGAGAGTGAGAGAGAGAGAGAGAGAGAGAGAGAGAGAGAGAGAGAGAGAGAGAGAGAGAGAGAGAGAGAGAGAGAGAGACGTACAGTGAGGACAAACAGCGAACATTTTCTTGCCTCCTGTACTCAATGTTAAAAAACGTTCCATAAGAAACTGCAAAAGCTGCCTGTTCCTTTACTAATGGCAGGAAACCAATCATCTGATCTGCTGATGCCGAATTTTTTAAAATCTAGATTAAAAAATCCCTCTGCTGACAGTACGTAGTTTCTTACAAATTACATCTTTGTGGAACGTGGCCAAATGTATATTGAGAACAAGCAATATATTCTGGGGTTCTGCTCTATATCACACTGCCCCAGGGTATTTGAAGGGAAAGTATGAGGCATTTTTTAAGACATTGCCTGGACACATTTACATTAAATGGTTTTCTTTTCACAGAAGCTTTTTTCAGTGGCAAATATCAGAAAATAGTAATGGTGTCATGGTGCAAGGAAAAAAGGTTACAGTAAAATATGTAGATAAAAAACTGATGTAACAGGAAAAAAAGTAGAAAAATGCTTAAAGAACACTGAAAGAATGCTGAAAGAACACTGTAAAAAAAGAGAGAGTCTTTTGCAGACTCTTCACATCCAAGTTGATCATGGCTGACAAGCTAGTCAATAATCTCCCACACCTCTTGTCTCAGTGGGCAATGAACACAATTAGACATGGCGTTACACACACACACACACACACGCACACACACATGCACACACACGTACACACGCTCACATATTATTTTAGAGTGGTCAGGGCAAGATGTAAGTGAGGATAGAGGGGGGTTGGTTGAAGCTGGAGAATTTCACATTCTTCAAACACCAGGGAATGCTTGCAAGCCGAAGAACACCATCCCAACCGTGAAGCACGGGGGTGGCAGCATCATGCTGTGGGGGTGCTTTGCTGCAGGAGGGACAGGTGCACTTCACAAAATAGATGGCATCATGAGGCAGGAAAATTATGTGGATATATTGAAGCAACATCTCAAGACATCAGTCAGGAAGTTAAAGCTTGGTCGCAAATGGGTCTTCCAAATGGACAATGACCTACAAACCTGACTCAGTTACACCAGCTCTGTCAGGAGGAATGGGCCAAAACTCACCCAACTTATTGTGGGAAGCTTGTGGAAGGCTACCCGAAACATTTGACCCAAGTTAAACAATTTATAGGCAATGCTACCAAATACTAATTGAGTGTATGTAAGCTTCTGACCCACTGGGAATGTGATGAAATAAATAAAATATGAAATAAATCATTATCTCTACTATTATTCTGACATTTCACATTCTTAAAATAAAGTGGTGATCCTAACTGTGTCACGCCCTGGCTCTGGGGACTCTTTAATGTTGAGCCAGGGTGTGTAGTGTCTATGTTGTATTTTCTATGTTTCGTTCTAGTTCGTGTTTTCTATGTTGGCCAGGGTGGTTCCCAATCAGAGGCAGCTGATTCTCGTTGTCTCTGATTGGGAACCATACTTAGGCAGCCGGTTGGCACTAGTTTATTGTGGGATCTTGTTCTGTATAGGTTTGTGTTGGTGAACCTGTAGACTTCACGTATCGTTTTTTTGTTTTGTTATTTGTGGAAAGTACTCATTAAAAGATGTACGCATATCACGCTGCGCCTTGGTCTGCTTCCTATAATGATCGTGACAAACTGACCTAAGACAGGGAATTTTTACTAGGATTAAATGTCAGGAATTGTGAAAAACTGAGTTTAAATGTATTTGGCTAATGTGTATGTAAACTTCCGACTTCAACTGTAAATATACTGCACTACTAAATATACTGTACTATGATGCTCACCTGTCCTCTGCCAGCGAGCAAGAAGCTTCAGAGCATAGTCACTCTTACAGTGAGGGAAAAAAGTATTTGATCCCCTGCTGATTTTGTATGTTTGCCCACTGACAAAGAAATATCAGTCTATAATTTTAATGGTAGGTTTATTTGAACAGTGAGAGACACAATAACAACAACAAAATCCAGAAAAACGCATGTCAAAAATGTTATAAATTGATCTGCATTTTAATGAGGGAAATAAGTATTTGACCCCCTCTCAATCAGAAAGATTCCTGGCTCCCAGGTCTTTTATTCAGGCAACGAGCTGAGATTAGGAGCACACTCTTAAAGGGAGTGCTCCTAATCTCAGCTTGTTACCTATATAAAAGACACCTGTCCACAGAAGCAATCAATCAATCAGATTCCAAACTCTCAACCATGGCCAAGACCAAAGAGCTCTCCAAGGATGTCAGGGACAAGATTGTAGACCTACACAAGGCTGGAATGGGCTACAAGACCATCGCCAAGCAGCTTGGTGAGAAGGTGACAACAGTTGGTGCGATTATTCGCAAATGGAAGAAACACAAAATAACTGTCAATCTCCCTCGGCCTGGGGCTCCATGCAAGATCTCACCTCGTGGAGTTGCAATGATCATGAGAACGGTGAGGAATCAGCCCAGAACTACACAGGAGGTAGCTGGGACCATAGTCTCCAAGAAAACAATTGGTAACACACTACGCCGTGAGGACTGAAATCCTGCAGTGCTGCAAGGTCCCCCTGCTCAAGAAAGCACATTTACAGGCCTGTCTGAAGTTTGCCAATGGACATCTGAATGATTCAGAGAACTGGGTGAAAGTGTTGTGGTCAGATGAGAGCAAAATCGAGCTCTTTGGCATCAGCTCAACTCGCCGTGTTTGGAGGAGGAGGAATGCTGCCTATGACCCCAAGAACACCATCCCCACCGTCAAACCTGGAGGTGGAAACATTATGCTTTGTAGGTGTTTTTCTGCTAAGGGGACAGGACAACTTCACTGCATCAAAGGGACGATGGACGGTGCCATGTACCGTCAAATCTTGGGTGAGAACCTCCTTCCCCCAGCCAGGGCATTGAAAATGGGTCGTGGATGGGTATTCCAGCATGACAATGACCCTAGCCAGTCTCCAGACCTTAATCCCATAGAAAATCTGTGGAGGGAGCTGAAGGTTCGAGTTGCCAAACGTCAGCCTCGAAACCTTAATGACTTGGAGAAGATCTGCAAAGAGGAGTGGGACAAAATCCCTCCTGAGATGTGTGCAAACCTGGTGGCCAACTACAAGAAACGTCTGACCTCTGTGATTGCCAACAAGGATTTTGCCACCAAGTACTAAGTCATGTGGCAAAATCCTAAGTCAGGGGTCAAATACTTATTTCCCTCATTAAAATGCAAATCAATTTATAACATTTTTCTGGATTTTTTTGTTGTTATTCTGTCACTCACTGTTCAAATAAACCTACCATTAAAATTATAGACTGAACATGTCTTTGTCAGTGAGCAAATGTACAAAATCAGCAGGGGATCAAATACTTTTTTCCCTCACTTTATACCTCCCGAATCAACCCCGCTTTTTTAAGGGCGCGAGGCAACCAGCACTAACCTGCAGGAAGACGAGGCAGGCTCGAGGGGGAGGAAATCCACCCCCAGCCCACCTGAGGAGGTCCAGTCGGAACCACAGTAAGAACTTTCGGTAATCAACATATCACCAGAGCATCTCATGGATGCCCAAGTGTCAGTCCAGAGTAAAGGACTCTCCTTCTCCCCTTCTAATAGGATGGAACCTTTTGCATTGAAATTTGACACTTTTAAATTTGTTCGCCAATTACATTTAAAGAATGTATTATTTGCTAACAGGCAACCATTGTGTAATGGCAATGCAGTGTTTAGAAACTATAATAAATCTGGTATTTCTGATGTGAGAGAACAAACGACTTTCAAAAAGACGTCGAGTTTTGTGCCTTATGCTAATTTGAGTCCCTCACCTACAGTAGGCTGACAGAACATGATTTTGCTAAATTGTCCCACAACATCCATAAACAAGCGGCTAATCTCAGTATGTAGATTTCTTCATCTCTAAATTTGTGCCAGTATTGCCAGCCTTTTTAGGAGATACCAGGGATGTGCTTAAGATCATCAATAACTATAGATGCGACACTGAAAGAATCTTGGTTACACCTGACGTTCAGTCTCTCTACACTAATATCCCACATGACGCAGGCCTACGAGCGCTCTCTCGCTATCTCAACACTAGACTGGAGGGTATCTTACCTCCATCTAACTTTAATCGATCTCTCACTGAAAAAGCCCTCACATCAAATTACTTCCAATATGCGGGCAGTTTCTACAAGCAGATTCGGCGTACAGTGATGGGAGCTGCATTCGCTCCCAACTATGCACATTTATTTATGGGACACTGGCAGGAGAACTTAATTTATGATGTCCAGAAAAACCCATATTTCCAGAATGCCGCCCTTTGGAAAAGATACATAGACGACATCCTACTGGTATAGAACGGTACTGACGCTCTCCTCTCAGAGTTCATTTCTTATATTAATTTATCTGACCCCAATCTCAAATTCACAGCAGAGAGAAGTCGGTAGAAAATAGACTTCTTGGAACTTACAATCCACAAAATTAAAGAAAAAAAGTTGGAGTCTACCATCTTCCGCAAGCTGCAGAGTAGGAATACACTTTTACACGCAGACAGTAACCACCCGGTCAGTGGCGACCCGCCAACTGTTTTGAGCCCCACATGTTTTGCATGTTATTTTGGTATTAATACGTGTCACATATCAGTTTGCAAACAATGTAAAAAATAAATTAAAATCATTGAGTTAATACAGCCGCATACAAACATTGCCTCTTTTTTGCTTTCTTGAGTAAGGCAGCTCCAAAATGCAGATGCTTCAGCCTAGCTCAGTGCTTTCTGTGGTGGTGGGGAAGCCAGTGGAAAATACGGAGCGTAGGTTTTGGTAATGTTCTCTAGTTGCGCCGTGATTGGCTCAGTGTTCTGTCCCTCATGGGGACACTACGTCACCGCCAAGCTCGAAAATTCAAGCCCCTTGGGTGCTGCCATAGAGTTACATTAGAAGTGCCCATCCAAGAAGGCTCAAGGTCATTGGCCACAGATAAAATGACGTCAAATCACGTTATATCTAGAGTAGCTTTGATTGGACTGATCATGTCAAAATCATACTTTCAAAATCTTAGCTAGCAGTCATCATCATGAATCAAGTCGACAATCTACTGGCAAATCCTTTTTAATCCTTGTCATATGAAGATAAATAATGAAGAGAAATTATAGATAAAACGTATTGGTGCTCATTGGCCATTGGACATAAACATTACACAATAAGTTGGAAATCGCAAATTCAACAATGAGTCGTTTGGAAGGAATCAGTGGCTAACTGCAAGAATTGCAAAGCAATCACTAGCCTGCTATTCAGTGGAGTGGCTGTGTTGTCCCAAATCTGGGATTAATTGGCCATGCTCTCAATGAAGCATGATTTGTGCCGCGCTCAAAACAGCTGTTAACTCGGAACTGCGAAAACTTGACTTCAGGGAGTTCAAGACAACTGGGAACTTGTTTTGTAGTGTACATGCTCAAATGCATCTGCGGGGCTGCTTATATTGGTCAAATTAAACGAGCATTGAAACTTCGCATTGCAGAATATAAGGCTGCTATTCTAAATAAAAACACGGACTATGCTATTGCGCGCCACTGCATCAAAGCCAATCATGGCTCAACTTCCTCCCTGCGTTTTGTAGCCATAGAACGGTCCAAATTTCACCAAGAGGAGGTGATATTGTACCTAAACTAAAACAAAGAGAGGCATTTTGGAAGTACTCCTTAGACACTGTGGATCCAAAGGGGCTAAACAATGATTTTTCCCTGTCCTCGTTTATATATATAATGTTGTTACCTTGATTTTTTGGGGCTCTGTGTCTCCGGATTTACAGACACCCAAATATCACCTACAGGATCAGTCAAAAGTTTTCTTTCTTTTTAATAATTTCTACATTGTAGAATAATAGTGAAGACATCAAAACTATGAAATAACACATATGGAATAATGTAGTAACCAAAGAAGTGTTAAACAAATCAATATAGATTTTAGATTCTTCAAACTAGCCACCCTTTGCCTTGGTGACCGATTTGCACACTCTTGGCAAACTCTCAACCAGCTTCACCTGGAATGCTTTTCCAACAGTCTTGAAGGAGTTGCTGAGCACTTGTTGGCTGCTTTTCCTTCACTCTGCGGTCCAACTCATCCCAAACACTCTCAATTGGGTTGAGGTCGGGTTAATGTAATAATAATAATATAATAATATGCCATTTAGCAGACGCTTTTATAGTCATGTGTGCATACATTTTTACGTATGGGTGGTCCCGGGGATCGAACCCACTACCCTGGCGTTACAAGCGCCATGCTCTACCAATTGAGCTACAGAGGACCACAATGTGGAGGCCAGGTCATCTGATGCAGCACTCCATCACTCTCATTTTTGGTCAAATAGCCCTTACACAGCCTGGAGGTGTGTTGGGTCATTGTCCTGTTGAAAATAAAATGATAGTCCCACTAAGTGCAAACCAGATGGGATTGTGTATCGCTGCAGAATGCTGTGGTAGCCATGCTGGTTAAGTGTGCATTGAATTCTAAATAAATCACAGACAGTGTCACCAGCAAAGCACCCCCACACCATCACACCTCCTCCTCCATGCTTCACGGTGGGAACCACACATGCGGAGATCATCCGTTCACCTACTCTGCGTCTCACACGGTGGATGGAACCAAACATCTCCAATTTGGACTCACCAGACCAAAGGACAGATTTTCACTGGTCTAATGTCCATTGCTCGTGTTTCTTGGCCAAAGCAAGTCTCTTCTTCTTATTGGTGTCCTTTAGTAGTGTTTTTTTTGCAGCAATTCGACCATGAAGGCCTGATTCACACAGTCTCCTCTGAACAGTTGATGCTGAGATGTGTCTGTTACTTGAACTCTGTGAAGCATTTATTTGAGCTGCAATTTCCGAGGCTGGAAACTCTAATGAACTTATCCTCTGCAGCAGAGGTAACTCTGGGTCTTCCTTTCCTGTGCAGTCCTCATGAGAGCCAATTTCATCGTAGCGCTTGATGGTTTTTTCGACTGCACTCGAAGAAACTTTCAAAGTTCTTGAAATGTTCCAAATTGACTGACCTTCATGTCTTGAAGTAATGATGGACTGTCGTTTCTCATTGCTTATTTGAGCTGTTCTTGCCATAAAATGGACTTGATCTTTTACCAACTAGGGCTATCTTCTCTATACCACCCCTACCTTGTCACAACACAACTGATTGGCTCAAACGCGTTAAGAAGGAAAGAAATTCCACAAATTAACTTCTAACAAGGCACACCTGTTAATTGAAATGCATTCTAGGTGACTACCTCATGAAGCTGGATGAGAGAATGCCAAGAGTGTGCAAAGCTGTCATCAAGGTAAAGGGTGGCTATTTGAAGAATCTCAAATATAAAATATATTTTCATTTGTTTAACACTTTTTTGGTACTACATGATTCCATATGTGTTTTGATGTCTTCACAATTATTCTACAATGTAGAAAATTGTAAAAGAAAATGAAAGAAAAACCCTTGAATGAGTAGGTGTGTCCAAACTTTTAACTGGTACTGTACATACTCCTCATATATCAGACAGACTGTATCTGTCAATTTGAATGTCAACTCACACATGCATTTACTGTCTTTAATATATACATGTGTGTGCAGAGGCATCATGCCCTTAGGGGGCACAATGGAACGTGCCCCCTCAGATATGTCCTGTTTTTAAACATTTCTGATGTTAAATGAATTACTAAACGTAATGTTTAAGTCCACGTTTTAGCATAATTATTTATAAAAAAAGATATATCAGCTGTATTTTGCAGAGGGGTCACACTGACTGGACCAGGCAAAGAGTATCCCCCATTCTCCCTAGTAAGTGGTTCCTTCCAAGGTGCATCATGGAGCAAAGAGGAGGAGAGAGTGTATAGTGATGGGCAGGACTTGCAAGAGGTCTTTGTAAATCAATTTGATCAAGCTATGTAGCCTATTGATAGTTTCTTGATGAATAAATAAAACAAAAATAAACTATATACTGGGCTATATATTGACCTTAAACATCCAATCACTCTAGGGTTTTATACACCAAACCAAGCACTCCATGTCTCTCTTTTTCTCTAACCCCTAACCCCTAACCTTAATTCTAACCCTAATTCTAACCCTAACCCTAAACCTAACCACTAAGCTTAAAATACACTGAACAAAAATATAAACACAACATGTAAAGTGTTGGTCCCATGTTTCATGAGCTGAAATAAAAGATGGCCTACATTTTTCTTACGCACAAAAACCTTATTTCTCTCAAATGTTGTGCACAATTTATTTTACATCCCTTTTAGTGAGTATTTTTCCTTTGCCAAGATAATCCATCCACCTGACAGGTGTGGCATGTCAAGAAGCTGATTAAATAGCATGATCATTACACATGTACACCTTGTGCTAGGGACAACAAAAGGCCACTCTAAAATATGCAGTTTTGTCACACAACACAATGCCACAGATGTCTCAAGTTTTGAGGGAGTGTGCAATTGGCATGCTGACTGCAGGAATGTCCACCAGAGCTGTTGCCAGAGAATTTAATGTTCATTTCATAAGTCGCCTCCAACGTCATTTTAGAGAATTTGGCAGTATGTCCAACCGGCCTCACAACCGCAGACCATGTGTAACCACGCCAGCCCAGGACCTCCACATCCGGCTTCTTCACCTGCGGGATGGTCTGAGACCAGCCACCCGGACAGCCGATGAAACTGTGGGTTTGCACAAGAATTTCTGCACAAACTGTCAGACAACGTCTCAGGGAAGCTCATCTGCATGCTGGTCATCCTCACCAGGGTCTTGACCTGACTGCAGTTCAGCGTTGTAACCGACTTCAGTGTTCAAATGCTCACCTTTGATGGTCACTGGCACGCTGGAGAAGTGTGCTCTTGATGGATGAATCCCAGTTTCAACTGTACCGGGCAGATGGCAGACAGTGTTCATGGCGTCATGTGGGCGAGCGGTGTGCTGATGTCAACGCTGTGAACAAAGTGCCACATGGTGGCGGTGGGATTATGGTATGGTCAGGCATAAGCTACGGACAACGAGCACAATTACATTTTATCGATGGCAATTTGAATGCAAAGAGATACCGTGACGAGATTCTGAGGCCCATTGTCGTGCCATTCATCCGCCGACTCATGTTCGGGCATGATAATGCTCGGCCCCATGTCGCTAGTATCTGTACACAATTCCTGGAAGGTGAAAATGTCCCAGTTATTCCATGGCCTGCATACTCACCAGACGTCACCCATTGAATATGTTTGGGATGCTCTGGATCAACGTGTACGACCGCATGTTCCAGTTCCCGCCAATGTCCAGCAATGTCGCACAGCCATTGAAGAGGAGCGGGACAACATTCCACAGGCCACGATCAAATGCCTGATAATCTCTATGCGAAGGAGATGTGTTGTGCTGCATGAGGCAAATGGTGGTCACACCAGATACTGACTGGTTTTCTGAGCC
>NC_139997.1:18195055-18219454 GCF_964263955.1 Coregonus lavaretus | reverse complement strand
TGTGTTATAAAGCTCTTATATACAACAATTGAATGGAAACTCACGGATTCAGAGCAGCCTCAGAGCATTTTTCAAGTTAGTTCGTTAAAATCTTAACATCCATTTCTACATTTTTGCATTTCAATACCAAATACTGTATCAGCCATAATCACCTGGAATATGCCAGGCATGGAAATTCATGTAATGAGAACATTTATATCCTAGAGTTAATTGACACCAATTGTATGCAAACACACATTTGCAGACACACACACACACACACACACACACACACACACACACACACACACACACACACACACACACACACACACACAGTTAAGTGCAACCATGTTGATGGGATGTTTGACTAGATGAACAAACATTCTTGTTGCCTTAGGCAGGACGAAGGGTCCATTGTGACTCCTATCTCTCTCCATCTTCGTTCAGTAAAAAAAAGAAAAAACGTAATTTGGTCAGACTGTGTCCATTTTGTGTCTTCTTGAGGGGGTTCATTTTGGCTCTGGATAGATCCATCCCTTGGGTCAGTTAACTAATAAGGTGTGCATTAGAATTCATGACACAGCTCTCCGTTGCATCAGTCTGTTCTTTAGGGGGTTCACTCTGGCTCTGGTTACGTCCAATACTGTCCGTCAGTTTCCCAATATGTGCTTTCATTTGGGCTCTGCTTGTGTCCAGTTTCTCAGTTTCTTAAATGGGTTTCCTCACCAGGGGCTGAAAAGAGGAGGATTCTGCTGAGGTATGACTCTCCAATCCCATTTCCATCCCTACTCTACTAACTCTGTATTTTCTTACCCTGTTCTCTTCAACTCCTCTTATCTAGTCAGCCACCTTTAATCTCAGAAACACAGCACATCTTCACCGTTTTCACACTATCATGCTGACCCGAACCAAACTGTGCCAAACTGTGGACATTTTCTTTTCACATTGTCCTTTTCAGCTCAGTTCCAGCAACTATGATGGATGCGTAACCAGGCCAGCTCAGCACAGCTTGGTTTGGCTCGGCTCGGTTCGGCTCAGTAGTATGAAAAGCCTTCTTATTTAGTACCCATAGTTCACATTCCATGCAACCGGTGGCCATTTTGAATTGTGGTGCAGACATGGTTACAGTATTAGTCCAAATTTAACTAACAGAAACCAAGCAAACAGGCAGCCATTTTGTGTCCAAGTATCAGTTGGGTCATGAGCTCTAGTAAGTAGGCCTACTAGTAACTAAACAATGAGTGCTGTGTAAGAGAAAGTTGTGCCCAGAGAGTTGTTTGTATGTTTCTGTTTGCGCACGTGTGTTTGTGTGTGTGTGTTTGTGTGTGTACATGCGTGTGCTGTGTTTGTGTCTGTGTGTGTGTCTGTGTGTGTGTGTGTGTGTGTGTGTGTGTTTGAGTAATATAATCTGACTTTGTCTGGCCACATTGACTGACAGCTCTTAAAATGTGGGTGTAGCAGTCTCTGGCAAGGATACATGCAGCTCATGCATTTTATAAAGGGGACTAGGCTAGTCATGGCAGGTACTGCACTTACAGTGACATTTATACAATCTCCATCACACCTAGTGTAACAACGTCTCAAAAGCATCTGCAGTGCCAATGTTGATGTGTGTTTTGGATAATGTGTGTGTTTGTGTGACTGAAGGAAGGTAGAGGAAAGCCCTTCCGGGAGAACACTAAGACTTGAGAGCGCTAGAGGATGTGTGTGTCTGTGTCTCTATCGTGTGTGTGTGCGTGTCTTTTTGTGTGTGTGCACATGTGTGTCTCTCTGTGTGTGTGTGTGTGTGTACACATGTGCATGTGTGTTAGTAGGGTTGTAGTGCATCTTACCATGATAGTGGTGACCACAACAGTTCTGTTCTCCATAATTTCATTGGGATTGAGGACTTCATTCTGGATCAGAACCAGCTTGTCTGAATCCGTCCAGTAACCCATCTGGAGACAATGAGAGGACAGTGAGTGAAACGCCCAGGGTGTGTGTGTGTGTGTGTGCACAGTATGTGTGTGTGTGCGTGCGTGTTTGTGCGTGGTATGCTTTCTTTGTTGTTTGAATGTGTTTGTCATGATTACTCACCGTAGAGTACGTGTCGTTTCCAGTATATTTGTGTTAATTATGTGGTGTTAGGATCTGTGAGACTATCTGAGATATTTTGTGTGTATACATGCAAAGGATAAGAGTCACACAAATTGTATGCTTTGTTGTGTCATGTACAGTACATTAAAATGCACAATGTTTAGTTTTTTATTATAGAGTATATGAATCTGAGTCGTATAATAGGTGAGTCAAGCTAAGGAAGTTATTGTTATATACTGTTTTATACATGGTACATAATAAAGCTAGACAGGGTTTTATTTCATGCTGGTGGTGTCTGCCATTGAGCAGGAAGAAGGGGGGTGAACTGCTCCTTTCTCTCTCTGCTAAGGGTAGGAATGATTGACGAGCTCACGGGTAGGTGTGAGTGTGTTTGTGTGTGTGTGTGTGTGTGTAAGTACACGCGTGCGTGGTGTGCACACATGCATGTATGCAGAGCCAGCCAGTGGGCAGGCCCAACCACCCCTCCACTTCATCCCCCTCTCTCTCCTCCATCACTATCTCTCTCTATCTCTCCACCTCTCTCTATTCACGTACCGTAGTTGGCTGGAGTCCCGCACGTACACACACAGCACTGAAAATACTATACAGGACACGGCAAAACACACACACACACACAGGCGCACATGCACACGCATATTCTCGAAGCCTGAGTGTACTGTTCATGCAGCAATTTGAATATAGAGCTCACTAATACACAATACCCAGGTTCTACAGACACACAGACAATAATAAGATGATAAACAGATAAACAGATGTTCTCTTCTGGCATTTTAAACCATGGAAATTGAAAATGAAATGAAACAAAGTTATTTGTTATTCAAATGTTCATATTATGTTTTCAATATGATTGAGTTATTATGTTATAGTGGTATTATGGTATAGTTATTATGGTGTTAGCTAGAAAGCATGGGCAGTGATGGAAATTGAGAATAAAATGAAACATATAGTTAACATATAGTAAATAGATATTCAAACATATAGTTATTATGTTTTCAAATGACTGGGTTATGGTATGATAGCAGGACAGCGTGGGCAGTGAGGTGGGTGGACCAGTAGTCATCTTACCCGTCTGGGTCCGTTGTTCTTCAGCTCAAACACGTCCATGGTGTAGTTGACCCTGCGTCCATAGTGGTCAAACTGGACATTACCTGTTAGTCCCTGCAGCCGGACCTGTACACAGGACAAAACACTATCATCAGAGTCACAAAGAATGCAGGTATACCTTCGTCCTACTTTAAATAAGACACATTTCATAGGAAACAGTTTGTGGTATTGACAGTTTTGTCCTTTGTGGACATCATTGAGTTTGCAGAAATAAGGTATTTCATGAACCGAAATGGCTTTGAGGTGCAGTGTTAGATACCTGTTTAAGGGTGCGCTCCATGTCAATGCCCTGATTCCAGGGGGCGGCGGGGTTTGCCAGACAGTCCCCAGCGTTGCCCCGGCGAGAGATGTCAACCTTCTGCCTACGCAGGTTCCTGAAGGCCTCCGCCATCACCATCACGCCGTCATACGTCAGAGCCGACGTGTACTGGGGAACAGGAGAGAATCGTCAGGTGTGTGTGTGATGGAGGGGATGGGGTGTGCATGTGTGTGTGCGTGTGTGTGACTATGAAAAGAGAGAAAGGTTTCTGCGTGTGCGCACTGGGCATAAAATATATTATTTGCAGCAAGGAAGATTGTTGCATTGCGTGTGACGCCAAGCACCAAGTTCATTACCAATCAGATAACAATAACCCATGTCATAAAGTACATTCTGTTGTGTTTCAAAGTGGGATTAAAATGGATTTAATTAAAAAAACTCTGTAATGTCAAGGTGGAAGAAAAATTCAAACAGTTTGTAAGACAAATATGAAAAATAAAACACTAATATATCTAGATTAGATAAGAGTCAATACAATTAGTTAGAATCACCTTTGGCAGCAGCTACAGCTGTGCACCTTTCGCAGCAGTTACAGCTGTTTCTTTCTGGGTTAGTCTCTAAGAGGTTTCTACACCAGGATTATGCAACATTTTGACCATTATTCTTTTCATAATTGTTCAAGCTCTGTCAAATTGGTTGTTGATCATTGTTAGACAACCATTTTCAGGTCTTGTTATAGATTTTGCAGCAGATTTAAGTCAAAACTGTAACTCGGACGCTAAGGAACGTTCACTGTCTTCTTGGTAAGCAACTCCAGTGTAGATTTGGCTATGTGTTTTAGGTTATTGTCCTGCTGAAAGGTGAATTCATCTCCCAGTGTTTGGTGGAAAGCAGACTGAACCAGGTTTTCCTCTAGGATTTTGCCTGTGCTTAGCGCTATTCCATTTCTTTTTATTCAAAAACAATCCCTTGTCCTTATTGATGACAAGCATACCTATAAGATGATACAGCCACCACCATGCTTGAAAATATGAAGAGTGGTACTCAGTGATGTGTTGTGTTCGATTTTAACTTATTTAGGCTTGCCATAACAAAGGGGTTGAATACTTATTGACTCAAGACATTTCAGCTTTTAATTTATCATTTATTTGTAACTTCTAAAAACCTAATTCCACTTTGACATTATAGGGTACTGTGTGTAGGCCAGTGACACAAAATCTTAATTGAATCCACTTTAAATTCCGGCTGTAACACAACAAAATGTTGAAAAAGTCAAGGGGAGTGAATACTTTCTGAAAGCACTGTAACTTTGCCTCTGGCCTGGGGGAATCCTACTCATTAACCCAGCTCTCCCTCATCACTCCCTCGCTCATTACAGCTCTCTGTGGGGGGAACAGGGTGCATGTGTGTGTGGTGTGGGTAGGTAGGTGGGTAGGTAGGTAGGTAGGTAGGTAGGTAGGTAGGTAGGTAGGTGGGTGGTTGGGTGGGAGGGAGGGTGAGGGGGTCTTCTGTGTGTACACTAACGTTCAAAAGTTTGGGGTCACTTAGAAATGTCCTTGTTTTCCATGAAAACATACATGAAATTAGTTTTGAATAGGAAATATAGCAAAATGAATAGGAAATGTAGTCATTGACAAGGTTAGAAATAACTATTTTTAATTGAAATAATAATTGTGTCCTTCAAACTTTGCTTTCGTCAAAGAATCCTCCATTTGCAGCAATTACAGCCTTGCAGACCTTTGGCATTCTAGTTGTCAATTTGTTGAGGTAATCTGAAGAGATTTCGCCCCATGCTTCCTGAAGCACCTCCCACAAGTTGGATTGGCTTGATGGGCACTTCTTACGTACCATACGGTCAAGCTGCTCCCACAACAGCTCAATAGGGTTGAGATCCGGTGACTGTGCTGGCCACTCCATTATAGACAGAATACCAGCTGACTGCTTCTTCCCTAAATAGTTATTGCATAGTTTGGAGCTGGGCTTTGGGTCATTGTCCTGTTGTAGGAGGAAATTGGCTCCAATCAAGCGCCGTCCACAGGGTATGGCATGGCGTTGCAAAATGGAGTGATTGCCTTCTTTCTTCAAGATCCCTTTTACCCTGTACAAATCTCCCACTTTATCACCACCGAAGCACCCCCAGACCATCACATTGCCTCCACCGTGTTTGTCAGATGGCATCAAGCACTCCTCCAGCATCTTTTCATTTGGTCTGCGTCTCATAAATGTTCTTCTTTGTGATCCGAACACCTCAAACGTCGATTTGTCTGTCCATAACACTTTTTTCCAATCTTCCTTTGTTCAGTGACTGTGTTCTTTTGCCCATCTTAATCTTTTCTTTTTATTGGCCAGTCTGAGATATGGCTTTTTCTTTGCAACTCTGCCTAGAAGGTCAGCATCCCAGAGTCTCCTCTTCACTGTTGACGTTGAGACTCGTGTTTTGCGGGTACTATTTAATGAAACTGCCAATTGAGGACCTGTGAGGTGTCTGTTTCTCAAACTAGTCACTCTAATGTATTTGTCCTCTTGCTCAGTTGTGCACCGGGGCCTCCCACTCCTCTTTCTATTCTGGTTATAGCCAGTTGGCGCTGTTCTGTGAAGGGAGTAGTACACAGCGTTGTACGAGATCTTCAATTTCTTGGCAATTTCTCGCTTGGAATAGCCTTCATTTTTCAGAACAAGAATAGCCTGACGAGTTTCAGAAGAAAGTTCTTTGTTTCTGGCCATTTTGAGCCTGTAATCGAACCCACAATTGCTGATGCTACAGATACTCAACATATGACTCATTTCTCTCTGCCTCCTTCTTTCCACTCCTCTCCTCTTTTGACCTCACCCTCTCACCGTCCCCCCCTACTCACAAGGCAGGCAATACGCTTGACCTCATCTTTACTAGATGCTGTTCTTCTACTAATCTCACTGCAACTCCCCTCCAAGTCTCCGACCACTACTTTGTATCCTTTTCTCTCTCCCTCTCCTCCAACACTACTCACTCTGCCCCTACACAGATGGTAATGCGCCGTCGCAACCTTCGCTCTCTCTCTCCCGCTACTCTCTCCTCTTCCATCCTATCATCTCTTCCCTCTGCTCAATCCTTCTCCCTCCAATCTCCTGATTCTGCCTCCTCAACCCTCCTCTCCTCCCTTTCTGCATCCTTTGACTCTCTATGTCCCCTATCCTCCCGGCCGGCTCGGTCCTCCCCTCCAGCTCCGTGGCTTGATGACTCATTGCGAGCTCACAGAACAGAGCTCCGGGCAGCTGAGCGGAAATGGAAGAAAACTAGACTCCCTGCAGACCTGGCATCTTTTCACTCCCTCCTCTCTACATTTTCTTCATCTGTTTCTGCTGCTAAGGCCACTTTCTACCACTCTAAATTCCAAGCATCCGCCTCTAACCCTAGGAAGCTCTTTGCCACATTCTCCTCCCTGCTGAATCCCCCCCCCCCCCTCCTCCCTCTCTAAGGATGACTTCGTCAACCATTTTGAAAAGAAGGTTGACGACATCCGATCCTCGTTTGTTAAGTCAAATGACACTGCTGATCCTGCTCACACTGCCCTATCCTATGCTTTGACTTCTTTCTCCCCTCTCTCTCCAGATAAAATCTTGCGACTTGTGACGGCAGGCCGCCCAACAACCTGCCCGCTTGACCCTATCCCCTCCTCTCTTCTCCAGACCATCTCCGGTGACCTTCTCCCTTACCTCACCTCGCTGATCAACTCATCCTTGACCGCTGGCTATGTCCCTTCCGTCTTCAAGAGAGCGAGAGTTGCACCCCTTCTCAAAAAACCAACACTCGATCCCTCTGATGTCAACAACTACAGACCAGTATCCCTTCTTTCTTTTCTCTCCAAAACTATTGAGCGTGCCGTCTTTAGCCAACTCTCTTGCTATCTCTCTCAGAATGACCTTCTTGATCCAAACCAGTCAGGTTTCAAGACTGGTCATTCAACTGAGACTGCTCTTCTCTGTGTCACAGAGGCTCTCCGCACTGCTAAAGCTAACTCTCTCTCCTCTGCTCTTGTCCTTCTAGACCTGTCTGCTGCCTTTGATACTGTGAACCATCAGATCCTCCTCTCCACCCTCTCCGAGCTGGGCATCTCCGGCGCGGCTCACTCTTGGATTGCGTCCTACCTGACCGGTCGCTCCTACCAAGTGGCGTGGTGAGAAGCTGTCTCCGCACCACGTGCTCTCACCACTGGTGTCCCCCAGGGCTCAGTTCTAGGCCCTCTCCTATTCTCGCTAAACACCAAGTCACTTGGCTCTGTCATATCCTCACATGGCCTCTCCTATCATTGCTACGCTGACGACACACAACTAATCTTCTCCTTTCCCCCTTCTGATAACCAGGTGGCGAATCGCATCTCTGCATGTCTGGCAGACATATCAGTATGGATGACGGATCACCACCTCAAGCTGAACCTCGGCAAGACGGAGCTGCTCTTCCTCCCGGGGAAGGACTGCCCGTTCCATGATCTCGCCATCACGGTTGACAACTCTGTTGTGTCCTCCTCCCAGAGTGCGAAGAGCCTTGGCGTGACCCTGGACAACACCCTGTCGTTCTCCGCTAACATCAAGGCGGTGACCCGATCCTGTAGGTTCATGCTCTACAACATTCGGAGAGTACGACCCTGCCTTACACAGGAAGTGGCACAGGTCCTAATCCAGGCACTTGTCATCTCCCGTCTGGATTACTGCAACTCGCTGTTGGCTGGGCTCCCTGCCTGTGCCATTAAACCCCTACAACTCATCCAGAATGCCGCAGCCCGTCTGGTGTTCAACCTTCCCAAGTTCTCTCACGTCACCCCGCTCCTCCGCACACTCCACTGGCTTCCAGTTGAAGCTCGCATCTGCTACAAGACCATGGTGCTTGCCTACGGAGCTGTGAGGGGAACGGCACCTCCGTACCTTCAGGCTCTGATCAGTCCCTACACCCAAACGAGGGCACTGCGTTCATCCACCTCTGGCCTGCTGGCTCCCCTATCTCTGCGGAAGCATAGTTCCCGCTCAGCCCAGTCAAAACTGTTCGCTGCTCTGGCACCCCAATGGTGGAACAAGCTCCCTCACGACGCCAGGACAGCGGAGTCACTCACCACCTTCCGGAGACATTTGAAACCCCACCTCTTTAAGGAATACCTGGGATAGGATAAAGTAATCCTTCTACCCCCCCCCCCCCTTTACTCCAACCCCCCCCCCCCAAAAAAAATAAAATAAAAAACATTGTAAAGTGGTTATCCCACTGGCTATAAGGTGAATGCAGCTATTTGTAAGTCGCTCTGGATAAGAGCGTCTGCTAAATGACGTAAATGTAAATGTAAATGTAGTCTCAAGAAGGCTTCTTTAATCATCACAACAGTTTTCAGCTGTGCTAACATAATTGCAAAAGGGTTTTCTAATGATCAATAAGCCTTTTAAAATGATTAGCAAACACAACGTGCCATTGGAACACAGGACTGATGGTTGCTGATAATGGGCCTCTGTATGCCTACGTAGATATTCCATTAAAAGTCAGCCGTTTCCAGCTACAATAGGCATTTACACCATTAACAATGTCTACACTGTATTTCTGATCTATTTTATTTTATTTTAATGGACAAAAAAAATTGCTTTTCTTTCGAAAACAAGGACATTTCTAAGTGACCCCAAACTTTTTAATGGTAGTGTGTGTGTGTGTGTGTGTGTGTGTGTGTGTGTGTGTGTGTGTGTGCGGACCATCAACCCCCTGTCGGGGCAGACATGCTGCCTAAACCAATGAGGGGCGATAAACAGTTTGATAACCACCACTGATGCCACCCGCTCCCTGGGCACGAAGGTTAGCACCAACTGGCACAGGCACGCCATCAATAACAGTCTGGGCACTTGAACAGATAAGAGGGACAATCCTGCCAAGGAGTTATGAGGGTGTTGTGGCTGTTTGGTTGACCTCCATCTAGAGTGTGACCAGAACATAGTGGTGCTCCACTCAGTACAGCAATGATGAATGGTGCTACTGTAGAGCAGAGACTGAGAGGCTGTTTGGTAGGGAGAACATTGGAATGGTGATATTGGTTCAAAAACACACTCTTACACATACTGCTTGGCGTGGCACAGCAGTATAGCTTAAACAGGTCAGTCTGTCAGCTAGGGCCAATGGCCCACAGTGTGGACCAACAACAGTGCTGATCATGATGTCCTCTCCCTTCCTCCCTCCCTCCATTCATCCCTCCGTCATCCCCTCCCTCTCTCCTTCAGCCCTCCTTCCCTCTATTCCTTCCTCACTCTATCCACCCCTCCCTCTCCCTCCCTCTTTTTCTCTCCATCCATTCCCTCTCTCTCCCTCCCTCCATCACTCCCTCCCTCCTTCTCCCCTCTAGCTTCTCCTTCTCCGCTCAGAGCTTCTGACTCATGATGCGGGTGGTGGGTGACTGCTGGTCGCCGAGACCCTTAAAGAGAGAGTTATTTATTGATGTTTTAGCTTTTTTTCAACTTCTTCGTTGTTGTTTTATCCAAACCGTTTTTATGTTCCTTCGCTGGTTATTTAGCAACAACCAGAATCTCCTGGCTAGCGTTTTTGAAGCATGAAGCCATGCTAGTGAAAATTAATTGATCCAGTTAGCAGTACATCTTTGCGGTAGGCCAAGCTATTTCCCAAGGCTTTTTTGATCAGTTTCCACTGGCATCGCTACACTCTGGATGTTGTTAAATAACCAGCAAACAAGCTTAAAAAATGGTTTGGATGAAATGACGACACCCTCAGTATGCCGAAAATAAGATAGAACTTCAAAAGAGTGAACTGTCCCTTTAACCCACTGTAGTCCACCCCAGCCCACCCCAGCCGAGCCAATCCAAGCCAAGCTAAGCCTGATCACAGAGGGCGGTCCAGTGCAGTCAAGTGCAGCAGGCCAGCTAAAGTTCGCTAATGGCAATGGGCCCCTAGCAAGAGTCGAACTCCCTCAGGCATTGGGCTCTACTGTTCCAACACTGAGAAAGTCCACAGGTGTGAGACTGAGAGAGAGGATTGAGATACAATCCCATTGCCTGAACCTGGCACTTGACAGTGCCGATGAGACTGCACCACAGTTAGCAGGTACTGTAAGGTATTTTAAGTGTGTGTGTATGTGTGTGTGTGTGTGTGTGAACCTCTCCATGCCCTAGCTAACCCTGCACCTCTGCAGTTGGTCCTTAAGAATCCTAAAGCCATATAAAGTGAGCCCAGAAGGACAGTCATGGCATTGGAAAAGGTCTCAGGTCTGATCCTGATTGACTCAGGCTCAGCTCTGTCAAATCCTCCCTGGGTGCTATCCTCCAAGCCTTATAGGAGAGACAGGAGAGAACCTTAGGAGAGAGGGGAGAGGCCTTTATTACCCCAGGCATGGTGTACCATGGGAGGGGGCTGTTGCTCTTCAGTGGATGGGGGAGAAGGCAGGACATTAGTGAAGATGAGAGAGGACTTATTAACCCCCAGGTAGGGTGTTACCTTCGGGGGGCTGTCGGAGCCCGGGTACTCCCTCTGGTCAAGCTTGTTCCAGCGCTGCATCAGCTTGATGACCATGGGGTTGCTGAAGTCCACTAGCAAGCCCGACACGTTGGCCCCTCCGTGCATGAAGCGCTCCAGGTTGATGTCCTTAAACCCCTGGGGGGGGGGGGGGGGGGGGGGGGGGCGAGATGGAGCGTTAGGGATGGATGGAGGCAGAGGGCAGGGAAGAAGAGAGAGAGAGAGAGAGAGAATTACATTTATAGATAGAGGTAAGGAGAGTGATGGAGGTAGGCAAAAGGTAAATAGAAAGAGGGATAGAAATAAAGCAAGGTATGGGGAGAGAGAGAGAGGGAGTGGGAGAGAGGCAAAGAGAGAGAGAAAGAGAGAGAAACAGAGACAGGACACTGTATGTGATACCACAACATAAAAGGACACCAAACAGTGCTCAGAATTCTCCCCTAGCCTTTTCTAAGATCACCGGTTGGGTCTGAATTGTGTCGACTCCCTGCTTCAATAGCAGAGGGCTGGTAAGAAGGATTGTGCCAACAGTAATCTCTCCCAGCCAAGTGCTCTGATGCCTCCAATGCTGTGTCACACACACGCAAACGCACACACACTCACACCCACACACACTTACGCATGCACACACTCACCCACTCACGCAAGTATGCACATACGGTAGATGCACACACACACGTAAACACACACACGCTGAGCTGTCTTTCTCTGGACATCATTAATACACTGTCACTGTGGAAATGGGCTGAATACTAATTACATAGATGAGAAGAGAGAGAGGAGAGAGATAGAGATATAGAGAGAGAGAGAGAGAGAGAGAGAGAGAGAGAGAGAGAGAGAGAGAGAGAGAGAGAGAGAGAGAGAGAGAGAGAGAGAGAGAGAGAGAGAGAGAGAGAGAGAGAGAGAGAGAGAGAAAGGGTGTAGTCAAGACATGCCAGGATTTTTCCCTCACCAAATTAGCCATGATGTAATGGTAGCCTTTGACATGTTTTCCGACGCTGACAATCTGCGAGAGAAGGGAGGGAGAAACGTTAAGTCAACCCGACTGGAAAGGGACAAACGTTCGACAAACGTTAAGTGAAGCCGACTGAATTAGCATTAGCATGCTTAATTGGCTGTCAGTTGAATGACAACCCAGTGTGAGCGGCTTGTCACCGAGTGAACATTGTCTTTCATGGGGAGAAATCAGACGTGCAGACTGTCTAAACAAATGAGCAGGCATCCGGATGAGTGCCACACAAGGAAATAGATAGACAGACACTCTCTGAGGCGAGGCAAGACATGACAATTCTCCCGGCACGGAGAGAGAGACAGAGAATGTTTATTGAATCATTGTCATCATCATCATTGAACACAAGCAGATTTCAAGTAGCTAAACAGACTTTGAACTCAAGACAGCTGCTGCTTATGTCACCATGTAGTATGACTTTGCTTATAGATGATTTGTGAGGTACAGTGTCTATGTACTGATTATTAAGACTTTATGAATGCTCCGTAAAGCATTCATTGTTGTTTGTTTTAGCATAATGTGTTTGAATGCACCACTTACAAATACAATCCACTAGCATTGCTCCAATTCTCCAAAAATGTGAGCTCGATTTTTCTGGACTTTGCTAAATAACCAGGTAACAAAATTTAAAACGGTTTGGAGGAAACAATAACACTGGAGGGTTAGGGAAAACAAATGATAATAATGACCCTTTAAAAGGGGACCCATGCAGAGGAAAAAAAAGAAGAAAGATTTGAGCTGCTGATTTAGATGTTGTGTGTACTGATGCCTACTGAGATATGATGGGTACTGTTGGTGGTGTGCCCGGGGATCACAAACACACACACACTCACATACACACCAAGTCGTTAGCACAGTGACAGATGCCGGAGCAGAGATTTGCTGAATAATTGAAACGTGAGATAGAGACACTGGTTGCCTGGGGGGCGGTGGATGAGTACATTATGAAACAGAGAAGGGGGTTATTCCGTTAATTCAACTCCGACTACATATAGGCAACTGAGTGGCGCATAGCCACGGGAAGAATTTTGCGGGTATGGGTGCTGCGTTTTGCCCGCGCTGCAGACGGCTATATTGGTCCGCTAATGCAGGACTATTAAAGGCAGAGTGCACTACTTTTGTGAAAAAATATTTTGTTCATTTAAAAAATATATACACTGTATATATATTTTTTATTCTGATTTTTCATGGGGTGCTGCACCACCCTCAGCATCACTACTTCCCGTGGCTATGGATTGGAGCCAGAAGATATCCAAACATCTAGAATTTGACCTATTACCACTGACTGGAATGAACTAATAATAATAATAATAATATGCCATTTAGAAGACGCTTTTATCCAAAGCGACTTACAGTCGTGTGTGCATACATTTTTGTGTATGGGTGGTCCCGGGGATCGAACCCACTACCTTGGCGTTACAAGCGCCGTGCTCTACCAGCTGAGCTACAGAGGACCACTATACCTAAACCTGAGTATTTTGGGGTCTGTATAGTGAAATATGACCTAATTGTGTTTGGTACAATCTGGGCCATCTCGGTTTATACAAAATAATAATAATTCATAATGTTTTAGCAAATTTATTCAACTTAATTCAAATAAGCACTCTAGAATTGTAAAATCCACTGCAGCTCTCAAATTAAAATGAAAAAAAAAATGTTTCCTCTAGTTATTTGCTTTACCAAATGGTTCTGTCACCTGTTTTAGATTGCACAGATTGATTACATGATTGATTGCATAATTGTGACTAGTTTCAGGAAACTAGACGTATGTTGCGCGTCACTAATTCACAGGAGAGGCATGTAAACATTAATTTTTTATCCCAAAACATTTCTGGGGCAGAAATGCCTTCTGGAACATGTGAACTTCATGTGCCTTAATAACAAATGTATATGCCATCTGTATATACAAATAGAATTGTTACATTTCGAGCCTAGTTGGTTTAGCCCCGAAAAAAGACAGGAACCTTCCCGCTAGCCATGATTGGCTGAGATAATGGATGGGCTGGACATGCCAAGAGATGAGTTCGGATTGGTCTGCCATGTAGCACGCTTCTGTCTATAACATGAGTTGCTCAGTATGTGCAGGTAATCCTTTCTAACGCTGCTTTTTTTAAAGATGCTCTCCACTTTCTGGAGGACCGAGTTTTGAAATCAGTGGAATGTCCGGTGGAAGCAGGGTATGATAGCTAAGGAGATGGAAAAGTTCTGGCGTTTGATTGCAAATATGCGGAGGGAGTCGAAAAGAGAACACGCCAGAAGGCTGTTGTATAAAACACCTGTCTCCGGATTACATCTTCAAACTAAGGGCAACCATGGCATCTGTGACAGAGAGGGAGAAGCGTTCATCCATGTATTCGTGTAAGAGAGTCTAGCTAGCTACATTTTCAGATATTATACATTTATAATTTTGTCAGAAAGTCATTTTCATTGCAAGTTCAAGCGTACTGTTAGCTAGCTAACTAACGTTAGCTGGCTGGCTCGCTAGCTAACGTTATGTGTATGATCTGTCTAGTATTATTATTTGTATCTCAGAGCCATTTGCATTCCTAGTTATAGCCTAATGTTAGCTAGCTAGCTATCTAGCATTGAACCTAGTTGGTTAGTTTTAGCTACCAGCAGATTCATGCAGGATAGTAACGTTATGTGTTGGGATTATGGTTAATTGTTTAGCTAGCTAGCTACATGTCTAAACAAAAGACTCCACTATGCAAGTGTTTACACCTTCTGTATCCTGTGCATGTGACAAATAAACTTAGATTTTATTTGATATAGTGTGTGTTTACCAGAGTCGGTAATGTGAAGAACAACATGACCTGCACCAAAGTCAAATTAGGATATAATGTTAGGCCAATGAGACAGTGTACAAGTTCAAAAATTCTCCGGTAGAATGCCCTGCTTTTATTTCGTTTCACTCACAACCGTAAGCTATTTTCTGTAATTAGCTCACCATTAACTTGTAAATAATGATCTTGTTGTGACATTATTTTCCTGTAATAATGAATACATATGAGCTAAAGTTAAGACGTTGTCAGCTATATGATATGGTCATTATTTGAACTACATTAGCTAGCTAGCTAACAAGCTAGAAACTAACCAAAACATTGTTTAGAAAGTTGCTTTTAGTTGCCTGGTTTGCTAGATTTACATAATCAATTCATTTTTAAACGGATGGGTTTATTGGTGTTAAAATACACCAGTTATGCTATTTTGTACCACCAGGCTGCTGATGTCATGCAGCCTGTCGCTTTTGTGTTTATACTTTTTCATAACGATAACAAAAATGTTGATGTCAGACAACAATAGAATGTTCGACAACTGTCTACTGACATGTCGATAGACGTAGTATAAACCAGCCTTTAGTCTTGAAATCTTTGGTTGTTTAGTACACTCCCGTAACCACTCTGTTTAGCACATGGCATCACATGTGAATCCTTAAAGAGATGGGTGGGGCTAAGGCTGAAGAGGGTGCGAACGATGCTGAATGGGTGTAGACAAAGAAGAGTTCTCCAGTAGGTGTACCAAAACATTCAAGAGCCATTTTCTCAAAAGTGGGGTTACAAGTTTATAAACTTTCAAAGCAGAATTATTTTCCCATTGTTCCTCAACTGTAGTGTATGATATACAATTTTCCATCTCTGAGTCTCTACTTTTATCCAATGTAAAAAACACAATTTCAAATGTTGCTACATGAGATCAAATTTAGCCGGTCGGTCACAATTGATTGATTGATTAATTCACCTACTCCAGCCTGTTGGTGAGCCTCTCGAACTTCTCCTGTCTGACTGCCTAACTGCCTAACTGCCTAACTGCCTAACTGCCTAACTGCCTAACTGCCTAACTGCCTAACTGTCTAACTGCCTAAGTGCCTAACTGCCTAACTGCCTAACTGCCTAAGTGCCTAACTGTCTAACTGTCTAACTGCCTAAGTGCCTAACTGCCTAACTGCCTAACTGCCTAACTGCCTAACTGCCTAAGTGCCTAACTGTCTAACTGTCTAACTGCCTAAGTGCCTAACTGTCTAACTGTCTAACTGCCTGCCTAACTGCCTAACTGCCTAACTGCCTAACTGCCTAACTGCCTAAGTGCCTAACTGTCTAACTGTCTAACTGCCTAAGTGCCTAACTGCCTAAGTGCCTAACTGCCTGCCTAACTGCCTAACTGCCTAAGTGCCTAAGTGCCTAAGTGCCTAAGTGCCTAACTGTCTAACTGTCTAACTGCCTAAGTGCCTAAGTGCCTAACTGCCTAACTGCCTAAGTGCCTAAGTGCCTAAGTGCCTAACTGTCTAACTGTCTAACTGCCTAAGTGCCTAACTGCCTAACTGTCTAACTGCCTAAGTGCCTAACTGCCTAACTGCCTAAGTGCCTAACTGCCTAAGTGCCTAACTGCCTAACTGCCTAAGTGCCTAACTGCCTAACTGCCTTCCTTCCTCTCTGCCTGTCTGCCTTGACTGACTGACTGGCTGACTGATCTCACCTGCTCCAGCATGTTGGTGAGCCTCTCGGCCTCCAGGTCGATAACAAATTTCTTCTCCTGCCGTCGGTCCAGGTCCTCCAGGAGGCGCCGGTAGGCCGCATCGTTGAACTTCTCCACACAGATGGCGCTCACCTGCCAGCTGTTCTGGCCCGCCTTCTCCATGATGGCCTGCAGTATGGCGTAACCTGAGGGACCAACAGCCAATCAGATCACAGCATGTCATTCCAATCATTTATTTACATAGGGACAATTAAAACATTGGCATATTGAATGTATAACAGTCAGATGCATTGCACCATCACATCTGATCTTACACTAATTTACAGTGCCTGTCCCCAAATCAGCAGTAAAGTACATGTACAAAAGGTTATAAGGCATAAAAGGTTATAAACATTTTGGGCCCAATCCTAATCGTAACTAAATTCAAATGAAATTGAACCCAACCATGCTTCCATTTGGCTGGGAAATGTTGTGGCACAGAAGGTCTCAAATGGAACCAATGAACCATGTTGCTGATTATTACTGACATCATCAAACTGACGCCACAATCTAAAAACCCTGGCTTTACATAAACAACAAGCACGCGCTCCCACAAGAAACTCTGCATCCAATTAGACCTTTTTCTCTGTGTTGAGTTCAGAGTTCTAACCCTTTGCTACTATGCAGATTCTTAATACTAACTAGTCCAGCAACAAAAACCCCATAATTGAGAAGATGGCATAGTCTCTTTGATCAGCGATTGGTGGAGTGGTAGGAACCATTGGGATTCTAGAGGGGGGACCCTGGGCTGCTGGGGCCAGACGGAGCCTTGTATAAATAGAGGGATGATAGAGAGATGAGAAGAAGTCAGGGGAGCCCCACACGGCGCTTCCTCTGTCCTCTCCAACAGGAACAGATGTCCCCCTTAAACGGCCCTTCCTGGTGGCCATCACAATCTGGCAACCTTTCTCCCTCTGCTCCCAATTAGTAGATTAACCTGTGCTCGAATATCCACGTCTGGCAACCCAACCCCCCTTTCTCACTCTCTATTTTCCTGTGCACCCTATTAGAGTTGTGTCTCTCTGTCTGTCTGTGCCAGGAGGACAAGGACGATGGTCGGTCACACACACCACTGCCTCAGCTTAAAACAATAATAACAAATATTGAATATTAAAACATTCAATCTACCTGCAGTGAAGCCGCTCAACATCTACATCACATTCAGTCATCTAACAGACTCCCATCCAGAGCGACCCACAGGAGCAACCAGGGTCAAGCACCCCACCCAAGGGCACGTCGACAGATCTCACACCAAGTCAAAACGGGGACCCGAACCAGCGACCTATCGGCCACCGGCCCAAGCTACCAACCGCCAGGCCACCAACAATCAAAGATCCCCCCACAGTTCCCTGAAAGCTGCCCCTCAACCATCCAAGTTCCCAGAGAGCTGCCCCATCCCCCCCCCGAAAAAAATACCTTTCCCTCCATTCCCCAGCCACAAACCCCCCACCCCCCCAAGCCACCCCCCCCCCCATGCACCAACAACCAACAAAATGAACAAAAGAGAAAAAAGAGAACAACAAAGGAAAACAACAACAGAAAACAACAATGCAAAAACAAAAGACATCAAGCTTCTCTTCTCATGTCAGTGATATCACTGCAATTACACAGTGGAGATGAAAGCAAAGCCCATAATAGGCCCTGTCAACAAATAACCTAAGTGCAACCATTAAGGCTCATACAGTATAGATGAGGCACAGAAACACACACACAAGCACGTGCACGCATGCATACACAAACGCGCACACACACACACACAGACACACACACACACACACAAACACACAAGCCCTCCCCACACACACACGCTCTCTCTCCTTACTGTGAGGCCTATGGCAGACACATAACAGCCCACTGCAGCAACAGTAATTCCTTTCTATGTAATGATACAAAATCCTATATTGTTCAATTTGCAATCACAGGCCTCAGTCCCCCTATACCAGCCCCACCAACCAGAGACGAGTGCGGAGGCCTGCTTTCCTGCTTGTCCGCCCACCTTTCTACCCGCCTGCCTGCCTTTCTACACACCTTTTTTTCTGCCTTCCCGCCACTGATTACAAGCTGATAAATCTGTAGCCTGGGGCTGTGTGTAGAGCAGCAGCTACCCACAATCAGCATCAGCATCATAGCACTAGCTGCCTGCCTGCCTGCACCACAGAATAGCACAGAGTACAGCCTCCCTTCCCCCATTTCCTTCTCCCGCTCCTCATTGCACACTGCCATTCACTGCCACTAGGAGGCAGTGGTTATATGAAATGAATGACTTTCAATGAGCGCTGGTCTACTGCAGTAAACTAGAGGGAGATGGAGAGTGATGGAGAGGGGACGAATGTAGTCCGGGTGGAGAGAGAGAGCACAATACTTTTCCTGAGAGACCTAACCTTTTAAACTAAGTCATTCATCATGACCTGGAGACACGGCTGTTTGGAACACATCCGTCTACTGGAGAAAGATAGACAGAGAGAGTGAGACAGAGAGAGAGAGAGAGTGTGTGTGTGTATATTGCAACGAGAAGGAGAAGGAGAAGGAGTAGTCTACTCCGAGTAGATAAAAAAAAATAATAAGCTTATGGCGAGATTCACTACTTCCAAAGCTGAGTGGTAAAAAAAAATATCTCTCCACTGATCTGCAGTTAACTCAGTTAGGACAGTAACAGATTGGAAAAGGTTGCTGAGTAGAGTACTGCTGGTACAGGAGAAGTCTAGAGCAAGATAATCCAAGCCTAACCGGGTCATAGATAGGAAGGTGGATAACACTTATTATTATCCCAATGGGCAGTTCTGGTTGTAAGGTGGTTGTAATGATGTAATTTTAACCAGCTTTGTCCACAGGGATGAAAGTGACGCAGACAATTGGAAGAAAGAAATGCATGAGGAAAATACATTACGCTGAGATGGTGGACGGGGCAACTCTAGTCTACGGGGGTGCAGGATATGTCAGTGGACGGGGCAACTCAAATCTACGAGGGTGCGGGATATTTTAGTACTCCACGCTGGTTGGTGACACCTTGACAGCTGCAGTGTCAATACAGACATCGATGCATGTGGTGAAACAGTGGCCTTTTCTCACTGTGCAACAACAGCCCCTGTTTAGGCCTTCAGTGGAGCTAGGCAGCTGGTGTTGTGACAGTCACAGCAGAAACAGCAATAGCAGGAGTAGTAGTAATTACAGCAGTGACCCCAATAGGAGCTGTCCCTTCAGCACACCCTTTGTAGCAGTAGCTACAGCACTATCACAGAGTTTCTAAATTCAGAGGCCCAACATCACAAGACCTCTGGGAACGCTTGCGAAGCATACTCGGCAGATCAGACCGGGGTTTGAGAAGTCAAAGGGAGAAGTGATTTTTTAAAACATTTCTTGAAATCTAAAGGCAAAACCTACATTCGAGCCAATTTCTTAAGTAGCTGAAACTGTCATTTTTACAACCTTGTGAAAGTGACAAACTGACACGTTTTCATTTTCATCAAAAACAACTTTATATTGAAGGAGTGCCTTTGTAAAATTGACTGTGTCCATAAAATGAATATAGTATGTATAAGCTGGAAGTAGAGGCCTAAACATTGTTGTTCACTAGTTTACTCCAATGTACAGTGAGGGAAAAAATGTATTTGATCCCCTGCTGATTTTGTATGTTTGCCCACTGACAAAGACATGTTCAGTCTATAATTTTAATGGTAGGTTTATTTGAACAGTGAGAGACAGAATAACAACAACAAAAATCCAGAAAAACGCATGTCAAAAATGTTATAAATTGATTTGCATTTTAATGAGGGAAATAAGTATTTGACCCCTCTGCAAAACATGACTTAGTACTTGGTGGCAAAACCCTTGTTGGCAATCACAGAGGTCAGACGTTTCTTGTAGTTGGCCACCAGGTTTGCACACATCTCAGGAGGGATTTTGTTCCACTCCTCTTTGCAGATCTAGGCTAGGCCACTCCAGGACCTTAATGTGCTTCTTCTTGAGCCACTCCTTTGTTGCCTTGGCCGTGTGTTTTGGGTCATTGTCATGCTGGAATACCCATCCACGACCCATTTTCAATGCCCTGGCTGAGGGAAGGAGGTTCTCACCCAAGATTTGACGGTACATGGCCCCGTCCATCGTCCCTTTGATGCGGTGAAGATGTCCTGTCTCCTTAGCAGAAAAACACCCCCAAAGCATAATGTTTCCACCTCCATGTTTGACGGTGGGGATGGTGTTCTTGGGGTCATAGGCAGCATTCCTCCTCCTCCAAACACGGCGAGTTGAGTTGATGCCAAAGAGCTCGATTTTGATGTCATCTGACCACAACACTTTCACCCAGTTCTCCACTGAATCATTCAGATGTTCATTGCCAAACTTCAGACGGCCCTGTATATGTGCTTTCTTGAGCAGGGGGACCTTGCGGGTGCTGCAGGATTTCAATCCTTCACAGCGTAGTGTGTTACCATTTGTTTTCTTGGTGACTATGGTCCCAGCTGCCTTGAGATCATTGACAAGATCCTCCCGTGTAGTTCTGGGCTGATTCCTCACCGTTCTCATGATCATTGCAACTCCACAAGGTGAGATCTTGCATGGAGCCCCAGGCCGAGGGAGGTTGACAGTTCTTTTGTGTTTCTTCTATTTGCGAATAATCGCACCAACTGTTGTCACCTTCTCACCAAACTGCTTGGCGATGGTTTTGTAGCCCATTCCAGCCTTGTGTAGGTCTACAATGTTGTCCCTGACATCCTTGGAGAGCTCTTTGGTCTTGGCCATGGTGGAGAGTTTGGAATCTGATTGATTGATTGCTTCTGTGGACAGGTGTCTTTTATACAGGTAACAAGCTGAGATTAGGAGCACTCCCTTTAAGAGTGTGCTCCTAATCTCAGCTCATTACCTGTATAAAAGACACCTGGGAGCCAGAAATCTTTCTGATTGAGAGGGGGTCAAATACTTATTTCCCTCATTAAAATGCAAATCAATTTATAACATTTCTGACATGCGTTTTTCTGGATTATTTTGTTGTTATTCTGTCTCTCACTGTTCAAATAAACCTACCATTAAAATTATAGACTGATCATTTCTTTGTTAGTGGGCAAACGTACAAAATCAGCAGGGGATCAAATACTTTTTTCCCTCACTGTATATGTCTATATATGCATTTATATTTACGCCCCAAAAAAAAAAAAAGGAGTGCCTTTGATTTGATGGCTTGCACATGCGCAGACACGACCGTTAGACCAGATGACGTGTTTCTGTGAATGAGCTTAGCTACCTAACGTTGCCATGACATCACCTACAAGCGTGATCAGGATTTCTATTGGAGAAGCAGTTTCTACACATTTTCATAATGTACTATCTTTGGCAGTATCCCCAATATGAGCTGTCCATTCAGCACCCCCACTGAAGCAGTAGTTACAGCAGTATCCCCAATATGAGCTGTCCACTCAAAACCACCACTGAGTAGGCTGCTGTAGTTACAGCTTTAGCTGTATCCCCAAATAGGAGCTGTCCGTTGAGCACGACCATAGACGGGTTGGTTGTTTAGCAACAAAACCAACGCGTGAGCAAATATGGGGCAAAACAGATGGGGTTGGCTTAGATTGTTGACAACATTTAAACTATATTTAATCTCCAATGCTTATTGAAAACATAAATCCATTTGCACAATGAGCACTTGTTGTCTCTCAAATACATTGGTACAGTTGTTGGTTAGCTAGCTAGCGAATTACAAGACATGGTATCAAAAACAAGATCAAACTAGCTGAAATGAGCGACCTACGATTCCCCCAAGGCAGTTTCTTTTCATTGTTGCTAGCTACACTGCTCGTCGAATATCTCATTCCAAAATCATGGGTATTAATATGGAATTGGTCCCTCCTTTGCTGCTATAACAACCTCCACTCTTCTGGGAAGGCTATCCACTAGATGTTGGAACGTTGCTGCGGGGACGTGCTTCCATTCAGCCACAAGAGCATTAGTGAGGTCGGGCACTGATGTTGGTCGATTAGGCCTGCCACGCAGTCAGCGTTCGATGGGGTTGAGGTCAGGGCTCTGTGCAGGCCAGTCAAGTTCTTCCACAGCGATCTCGACAAACCATTTCTGTATGGACCTCGCTTTGTGCACGGGGGCATTGTCATGCTGAAACAGGAAAGGGCCTTCCCCAAACTGTTGCCACAAAGTTGTAAGCATAGAATCGTCTAGAATGTCATTGTATTGTGTCGCGTTAAGAATTATCTTAACTGGAACTAAGTGGCCTAGCCCAAACCGTGAAAAACAGCCCCAGACCATCATTCCTACTCCACCAAACTTTACAGTTGGCACTATCTATTGGGGCAGGTAGCATTCTCCTAGCATCCGCCAAACCCAGATTAGTCCGTCGGACTGCCAGATGGTGAAGCGTGATTCATCACTCCATAGAATGCATTTCAACTGCTCCATAGTCCAATGGCGGCGAGCTTTACACCACTCGAGCCGACGCTTGGCATTGCGCATGGTGATCTTAGGCTTGTGTGCGCCTGCTCGGCCATGGAAACCCATTTCATGAAGCTCCCGACTAACAGAAGCAGTGTGGAACTCGGTAGTGAGTATTGCAACTGAGGACAGACGATTTGTATACGCGCTACGCGCTTCAGCACTCGGCAGTCCCGTTCTGTGAGCTTATGTGGCCAACCACTTAGCGGCTGAGCCATTGTTGCTCCTAGACGTTTCCACTTCACAATAACAGCGCTTACAGTTGACCGGGGCAGCTCTAGCAGGGCAGACATTTTATGAACTGACTTGTTGGAAAGGTGGCATCCTATGACGGCGCCACGTTGAACGTCACTGAGCTCTTCAGTATGGGCCATTATACTGCCTAAGTTTCCTATGGAGATTGCATGGCTGTGTGCTCGATTTTATACATCTGTCAGCAATGGGTGTGGCTGAAATAGCCGAATCCACTAATTTGAAAGGGTGTCCACATACTTTGGCCATATAGTGTATCTGTCCATCCAGAATCAAAACAACACACAACGTTCTGCCCCATTGAAGAGCGAAGCATTGTTTTCGTGACACTGCCAGCTAACCCGTCTGTTGAGCAGGCTGCTGTCAGTATCAGCACCTGTGACAGCTTCACACCATGCAGAGCACATACAGATGATATTGTGCTGCAATCAGGGCCCGTATTCATAAAGTGTTTCAGAATAGGACTGCTGATCTAGGACCAGTTTTGCCTTTTACGATCATAATGAATAAGATTATATGGACAGGGGTGACCTGATTCTACATCAGTACTCTAACTCTGGGACACTTGGGCCCTGACCAACCGCCGGAAAAGACTTGGCCATCGTTTATGCCTGCTGGTTCGGTGATGTGTTTGGAGTGTGTCTTGAGTGGTTTTGGAGTGACCTGGCTGCGCTTGATCATTTAATCATGTTTCAAAACATGACTAAAAGTAATCATGTTGATCTCATGGAGTGTCAGCCCTTGCAGCCATAGCTTCAGTATTCATTTGAGAGTGGTAAAAAATGTCCATCCCCATCCCTAAGCTTTATAGCAAACCACGTGACGGGGCTGCTGTTTGGACGAATAATGATTTAAGGGGCTTTAACGTAGTCGGCATGTCCTTGGCATGACTATTGCCACAGATTCAGGGACAAAACTGATCCTAGATCACGCTTAGTAGGTACATACTGTATGCTTTGGGAGTATTTATTGACTGTTTGAACTGAAGATGTTATTAAGGGCTATTTCTGTCATGTTCAACTGATATGAGGTATGCGGTATAGTGTACCTACATTCCTTCTGGGTTGAAACACATCTGAGAACAGGGTGAACCATTATTGATAGTTGTAAGACAAGGAGAGAGAGAGAGGGATAAGGAGGGAGAGAGTGTGAGAGAGAGAGAGAGAGAGAGAGAGAGAGAGAGAGAGAGAGAGAGAGAGAGAGAGAGAGAGAGAGAGAGAGAGAGAGAGAGAGAGAGAGAGGAGAGAGAGAGAGAGAGGCGAGAGAGAGAGAGAGAGGGCGAGA